>NC_058404.1:113026930-113174058 GCF_002201575.2 Neomonachus schauinslandi | reverse complement strand
TGTGTGTGTGTGTGTGTGTGTGTGTGTGTGTGTGTGTGTGTGTGTGTATATATATATATATATATATATATATATATATAATGGAATACTATGCAGCCACCAAAAAATGAAACCTTGCCATTTGCAATGACGTGGATGGAACTGGAGGGTATTATGCTAAGCGAAATAAGTCAATCAGAGAAAGACAAGTATCATATGATCTCACTGATATGTGGAATTTGAGAAAGAAAGCCAAGGACATAAAGGAAGAGAGGAAAAAATGAAACAAGACGAAACCAGAGAGGGAGACAAACCGACAAACCATAAGAGACTCTTAATCTCAGGAAACAAACTGAGGATTGCTGGAGTGGAGGGGGGTGGGAGGGATGGGGTGGCTGGGTGGTAGACATTGGGGAGGGTATGTGCTATGGTGAGTGCTGTGAATTGTGTAAGACTCATGAATCACAGACCTGTACCCCTGAAACAAATAATACGTTATATGTTAATTTTTAAAAAAGGTTAAAAAGTAAATAAATAAATAAAACAAGCACATCATGGGGTGCCTGGGTGGCTCAGTCAGTTAAGCATTTGCCTTCATCTCAGGTCATGATCCCAGGGTCTTGGGATCGAGCCCCACACTGGGCTTCCTGCTCAGCGGGGAGTCTGCTTCTCCCTCTCCTCCCTACTCGGCTACTTATGTCTTCCTTTTTCAGTTTCCTCATCAGTAAAAAGACAAAATACGAGTTGTTCACCTAGGAGTATTATGAAGATTCACTTAGTGGATTGCGCAGAATGCATTTAGTAATCACCTAACGAATATTAATCTTATTAGAGAAGTTGCAGCAGTCAACAAGAAAGTCACTACCTGAAAATATGAACATCTTTAAATTCTAAACTGTATGGAAATCCTAGTGGTGAAACAGAGACTTATCCAGGGGTGCCTGGTGGGCTCAGTCAGTAGAGCATATGCGACTCTTGATACCAGGGTTGTGAGTTCAAGCCCCATGTTGGGTGTGGAAATTGCTTTAAAAAAAAATCTTAAAACTAGAAAAGGGAGATTTAGCTAATGCAGGGTAACAGTAAAATGAATGTTCATATGAGGAGTATTTGAGTCTAAATAGTTGACTCCTATTGATTTGGCTCTTGGCACTCCCACATGCCTCCAAAATATTTTTAAAGTTTAATACTGGTGGATAGCACTATAATAAGAAACAATTTTCTTTCGGGACTACAGATAGGTCACACCGTACCTCATCCCAGTCCTGATCATGGAAGTTGTTGAGAAAAAAATAATCTGTCATAATGGATTGTCATCAATTATTTCCCTGGCATTACCTTACACCTGTTATCATCACACTATTATAGTTATAAAACCTTTATCTGCTCAAGCCTCACCTCTCTATTACCCAGGATCAGGATCTCCTTTGTCTAGACAAGTGTAAAGGATTGTCTCAAGCAGAGAAAGAGAACTGTCTCAGTGAAAATACAGATAGTGCCATGCTTGGCCTTTCTGCCAGGCAGTGAGTGATTCTTAATACGAGGTTGTTAAACTTCCGATATGTTTGAACATATGAAACACCTGGAGATCTTGTTAAAATGCAGATTTTGATTCAGTAGGTCTCGGGTGGTGCCTAAGATTCTATACGTCCAACAAAATCCCCAGGGATACTGCTGGTCCACACACAGATCACACATACAAGTAGTGAGGATTGAGACAATTAGGTCACGAGTGTGTATGTGTGTGTGTGTGTGTGTGTGTTTTAGACAGCTAAAAATATTTCAGGAAATTTTAGATGAAGGGGGGAAGAACCTTCCTACACTGTCCTAGAAACCTTATTTCAAAATGAACATTTGGTTCTTTCAAAATTTGCTTTTTCAAATTGGCAAAGACAATTTTTTGTCTATGTGGCCCTCCCATGAGTGAAGATACTGGTCTAGTAGAGAGCAAGGAGGACACAGTAGATGATGAACTATTTCTCTGATATGCCCTTGGTCACTTTTTAATGTCGTGGTCAGCCTATGTTAGTTTGTAAGTAGGCAGCCAGAACACCGAAAGATATGAGGAAACAATTATAAACAGAATGTATATTAGGAAAATGTCCTGGTGTCATGGAGAAGATTTTTCAAATTTAATAATAATAATAGTAATAGTAATAAGTAACTATAATTACAGTAAAATTGTAGAAATATACCATTCTGTAGAAAGTAGGTGGCTAAGTATCACTTCTGAGACCTTACATATTACTTTATTTCCTACACAAAACATTTATCTTTGAAACAGAATGGCAGCATTTACCACCTACAGATCTCTTTTGAATGCTTTAAACCCTGACAGTGGGATAATTAAATAGATAGCTCTTAGATAGTAGGTTAAAACTTAACTGAACAGGAAGAGAAATACCATCTGTAAAATTCTTAACAAATTCATTCCTTGATATAAAATCCACAAGGATGGGCAGGGGAAAAGCACCAGGTAAAGAAAGTGAAATGTAATAAATGCTCCTTTAAGATTCTTAAACTGTTGACACATTTTATCCTCCATATGAATCTCATTCTTAAAATACAGTTTTTCTTTTTGGTGTTTTGAAAGTTTAAAACTTTAAACCTTCTGCTCCCATGTAAATAGGAGAGGGAAAAGTACTGTAATCTTAACATTTTTAAGGGTGGTTTTCCAGATTTAAAGAAAGCTAACTAACAAATCTTTGTTTAAATGGGATCCACTGAACTTACTAATGCCATTCCGGAAATAACTCTAGAGATGGAATAATGGGCTGTTTCTTACTTTGTAGTTTCTTCATGCAAAGCAAGCAGCTTTACAGGGCTTAGCTGTCCCCACTTACCTAACAGCATTCTTTACCTCATTTGCAATGAAACAGAAATAGTTTTCTTTTCCAACCACAATTTTATTCCAAGGTACAGACTTGTCTACTAAAACTACGGATTCCTCTTTTATTCAGAAAAGTTAAGAAATGTAAAAAGTACTAGGCATTGTCATCAATATTAATTTCTTCAGCTTAACATCTGATTTGCCTCCCTCCAGTTATTTTTTATCATCAAACCCAAAGTTCATCTGAATTTCTTTTTTTAAAAATCATTTAATTAATTAATTAATTAATTAATTAATTTAAGTAGGCTCCATATCCAATGTGAGGCTTGAACTCACAATCTTGAGACAGAGTCCCATGCTCTACTGACCGAGCCAGCCAGGTGCCCCTCTGTTTGAACTTTTTTTTTTTTTTTTTTAATTTTTTTGATTTTATTTATTTATTTGCGAGAGAGACAATGAGAGACAGAGCGCATGAGAGGGAGGAGGGTCAGAGGGAGAAGCAGACTCCCCACCAAGCAGGGAGCCCGATGCGGGACTCGATCCTGGGACTCTAGGATCATGACCTGAGCCGAAGGCAGTCGCTCAACCAACTGAGCCACTCAGGTGCCCCTCTGTTTGAACTTTTTATCAGCTGCCAACTTCTGTCTTATACTGTCACTGCTGGGTAGACAAGATGGCTTGGTGCTGCATGAAAGAGAAGCAGCAAAGTACTGAGCAAGATGGAGAACCATGTGCCATGCCCCTCTCTAACCATAAAACTCCATGTCTTTGTGATTAACTTGGAGGAGAAATGTTATGTTATTCTAGCAGCTGTAAAGCCAAACATGTGGCAGAAGGAGAAAAGATAAGGGCTTTCCAAGAAAGAGAGATCTAAGCTGAAATCCAGCACGTTTGACAGTTACTTATTTGTGACTGGCCCACAGCTCTCTCATCAGTAAAATGGAGATAATATCTTCCTTGTTGCATTATTCTGAGAATTAAGTGAGTAATGTATTTTATTTTATTTTTTAAAGATTTTATTTATTTATTTGACAGAGAGAGACACAGCGAGAGAGGGAAAACAAGCAGGGGGAGTGGGGGAGGGAGAAGCAGCCTTCCCGCTGAGCGGGGAGTGGGGCTGGAGCCTGATGCGGGGCTTGATCCCAGGACACTGGGATCATGCCCTGAGCAGAAGGCAGACGCGAAAGGACTGAGCCACCCAGGTGCCCCGTGAGTAATGTATTTTAAATACATGATAAGTACTTAATATACTTTACTAACCCCAATACATTTTCAGCAAATTCTGAGCACAACTGGTAACAGATTTTTAAAATTCCATGAAAATATTATTTTGAAGTACATATTGACCATGTTTACATACATGAAAACTTCTACTTAATGTCTTGCAGATGATAAATTATTATAATTGCTTGCTCAAAATTAAATAATGGTCCTAATGCATTTATTAATGACTTTGTGGTTTTAAAAATTTTTACATTTAGTCACACAGTATTTATTAGTGTGTTAATAGTATTGACATATCATAAAAAAACTTATCTAAAAATATAGGCACCGGGGCGCCTGGGTGGCTCAGTCGTTAAGCATCTGCCTTCGGCTCAGGTCATGATCCCAGGGTCCTGGGATCGAGCCCCGCATCAGGCTCCCTGCTTGGTGGGAAGCCTGCTTCTCCCTCTCTCACTCCCCCTGCTTGTGTTCCCTCTCTCTCTGTGTCTCTGTCAAATAAATAAAATCTTTAAAAAAAAATAAAAAAAAAAAAAAAATAAAAAAAAAAATAAAAATATAGGCACCAAAAATTATTATCTTGGGCGACTAAGAGTGCAGGAAACTTTATTTTTTTTTTCTCATGATCTTTTTTTTAAATTTATTTTTTATTATGTTAATCACCATACATTACATCATTAGTTTTTTTTTTTTAAGATTTTATTTATTTATTTGAGAGAGAGAGAGAATGAGAGAGAGTACATGAGAGGGGGGGAGGGTCAGAGGGAGAAGCAGACTCCCTGCCGAGCAGGGAGCCCCATGCGGGACTCGATCCAGGGACTCCAGGATCATGACCTGAGCCGAAGGCAGTCGCTTAACCAACTGAGCCACCCAGGCGCCCTACATCATTAGTTTTTGATGTAGTGTTCCATGATTCATTGTTTGTGCATAACACCCAGTGCTCCATTCAGTACGTGCCCTCTTTAATACCCATCACCAGGTTAACCCACCCCCCTCCCCTGAAACTTTCTATTTATAACAAAAATTTGTTTATAATAGAAAAAAGAACAAAAAAACCCCATAAGATCTACCCAAATATTTAAGTGCATTCTATTACAAATTGGATAATATTTCACAAAAATCAAAGTTTTAAAATGTGTATCACAAATTTCAGGATTTAACTATGCTATAAGCATTTGTTAGAAGATTTATTTATCTTTTTTCTGTAACACAATTTCATTCTTTCCAGATGGTAAGAGAGACCCAAGTTGTCCTGGTTCCTCATATTCATATCTGAACCCCGAGATAGCTCAATACATCATGACAGAATAGATACATATTCCAGGTATGTTTAAGACAACCAGAGTCACTTGAGCAGATAAATAGACCCCCTTGTTTCTAATATCTTCCTAAATCACAGGTTCTCATTACTTCATCTCCTGGGGAAGTTTTTAAACCTCCGGATCCCCACCTCCAGAGAGACTAAGGTGATTGCACAGGTGATTGTAAAAGCTTCCCAGGTGATTACTACGTGGGAAGTCATGTTAAGAACCACTATACTCAATCGTGAGAATTGCTACAAAGCCGTATAGGAATAATGAGGCACACAGGCGCTGAAAAAAGACACCGAACAAACATTCTCTTAGGAAGAGTGCCTTACTGGGCATCCCTCCAAATACGCCTGTTTTCCATTCTGTAAATACCTACTGAAGAGACAAAGAAAGGGACAGAAAAAGAAGAGGAAGACAAAAGAAACCAGAACCTGCTGGAAGAGTAAGATTCCAGAAGAGCCAGCTTGAAGATTGAAGAGACTGGCCGTTGTTACGGAACATGAGGTGGTTGGTAAAATCTGAATCATCAGGGAGCGTTAAGATGCATTCTGGAGTGGGAGGCATGTGAGGAAAGAGGATTAGGGAACAAGTTACCTAGACTTAGGATGTCAGTCTCCCCAAAGGACCGCTGCTGGGGGGAGAAGGGAAGGTAAGGGCTTGCCTAAGACTTTCACGCCCAGCTCTGCTCCCTCTACAATTTTACTGACGCACACGAACAGGCAGGAAAGGGGCTCCCTGTGTGATGAAACACGTGCTTCTTTTTCAGGAAAGAAGAGACAGAAGGATTGAATTAGCTTCTTTGAGCCATTTCGTACTGCCTTGGTTAATTAAATAAACATTTGGTTAATAAATGTCTGCCTTGGAACAAAATACATCACGAAACTAAAAACAGCATCCACATGGACAGCACAAAGTTATTGCTATAAATCTTTCATATGGTAGTCCATGGCTGGAGATTTGGGATTAAAGGGAGCCATGGCAACACTGGTAAAAGATGCCTTTTCCTCACTCACTTCACTGATCTGTAACACCCTGTGCAAACTGGCCAATCCTTATCAGGACCTGTTTTTTGGAAGATTTGGAGAGGAGGGTGGTCCAAGAGGAGAAGGCAGGGTCCCCTTAGTCTCCTTGGGGTAAGGCCAAAGCTTAAGTGAGAAGGGGGTAAGAAGAGAAAGGCTCAAACATCTTATTCACCCCTCGTGTCAAATAACCACCACCTTCTCTTCTTCCCTCCCCAAGTTATTGCTAACTGAAGCCTAATAGGAAAATAATTTGGCATATGCAGTGTGAAGTGCAAGTACCTGGTTTGAGCAGATCAGATACCAAAAGTTCATTCCATAGTATTTGGGGAGGAGGGTCAGGGGGAATGAATGAGTAATCTGTCAGGTATTTCTTAAAGATATTTTACCTTTCTTTAAGACGAAAACCAACAGTAATTCAATGAGCATTTCCTGAGTGCCAAATACCTCAAGGAATTACCCATCTGCTATGGAGGATATAAAAACATCCTTGTGGAGTTGTACATGTTGAATTAGCCTAACTGACACTTTGTTTCATTCTGTTGTTAAGTAAAAATTTTAAAAAAAGGAAATAGGAAATATATACACTCATGAAGGTACGAAGCGGACTAACAACGCTTCATATTTTGACATCTAATCACAAATCCTTTTCTAGGAACAGGAAGGATTACACAAAATTATCTGACCTAGAAAGGTAAACCGAAGTCCATGGATGTAGTTCACTAAAACTAAGTTTGCCAAGTCAGTTGATTATGCTTCAATGCACAGTTTAAGAAAATCTTTACATTATTTTCTTGCACTTATTTACAATTTGGTAAATTTATTAATACATATATTAAAAATACACAAATATGATACATATATTACAAAAATCTAATCATAATATACATTCCTATTTTACTTTATATTAGATAAGGGTGCATCTTTCCATGTCAGTACATATTCATCCATGGAAATACATGTAAGGTTGTATAATGGACCATTGTATGGATGGTCCATAATTTAACCCCATTTTCAACCTTAAATCAAAACATGAGGTAACTTATTTTGTGCCACCTATGGAATCGCCCTACACATTCCTCTCACTGTAGTCTGTTTACTGAGACGGAAACACAGCTCTGATGAAGAAAAACTCCACATTCATTCACATTTTTCTGTTTCCCAGAGGCGCTATCAAGAACTACCAAGAGCCACGACAAAATTTAACAAATATTCTCAAATTAGTGACCAAGGAGTTGGATAATACGTGAAGTTGAACAAATTGTTACGACTCACAAAATCTTAACCTCTGCTAATACTAAACTCACTTGGCACATCTATTCATCACTTTCAGACTTACTTTGTGACACCGTTTTTTCTCCTTCACCTGTAAAACTGAGACAATAATGTACCCACCAGAATGAAAGTGGTACTGGAATATTGGACACTTTATTAAAAAATATTTTCCTTGGGGCGCCTGGGTGGCTCAGTTGGCTAAACATCTGCCTCCGGCTCAGGTCATGATCCCAGGGTCCTGGGGTCGAGCCCCGCATTGGGCTCCCTGCTCAGTGGAGAATCTGCTTCAAACCTCTGCCTGCCACTACCCCTGCTTGTGCTCTCTCTCTCTCTGTCAGATAAATAAAATCTTTTAAAAAAAATCTTTTCCTTTATTCAGTCAACAAAGTTTTATCGAGTGCCTACCATATGCCAAGATACCAGGGCATAGCCTGGGAACAATACAGATGAAACCTTTTACTGTCAAGGGATTTCTAATACAGGGGACCACCAGTCAATAATACATGTGAGGAGAATAACAATGATTTGATGGCTAAAGTTATTTTGCTTAATTGTATGAAGAAAAATAAATGTTTTCTCATTTAAATTGGTGAGATTTCATCTTTACTATGAAAATAATACATGCATATGGTAAAAAAAAAAAAGGTCAAGTAATACAGGAAGAGTACAAAATGAAAGTCAGGTCTCCTTCCCATTCCCACAGACGCCCAATTCCATTCCTCAGATTTTTATGCATATTGGTGTATAATATGTGCATATACACTTTTTAAAAAGTCATATTTTATTTTTTTAAAGTTTATTTATTTAAGCAATCTCTACATCCAACGTGGGGCTCAAATTCCTGACTCGAGAGCCACGCACTCCACTGACTGAGCCAGCCAGGCACCCTTAGGAGTCCTATTTTTATATTTTTATATTTTTTAAAGATTTTATTTATTTGAGAGAGAAAGAGAGACAAGCACGGGGAGTGGCAGGCAGAGGGAGAAGCAGGCTCCCCGCCTAGCAAGGAGCCCAACATGGGACTTGATCCCAGGACCTGGGATCATGACCTGAGCCAAAGGCAGACGCTTAACCGACTGAGCCAGCCAGGCGCCCCTAGGAGTCCTATTTTTAAATAATATTGTACATCTTGATGTTTTTCACTTACAGTAATGTATCTTTGAGATCTTTTCACATCAGCACAAGAATCTACCTCTTTAACAACTAATAGACCTCTTTAACAACTAATAGAGAATGCAAAATTAGCTTCCAAAAGGGCTCCCAAAAGTACAGGAATTTTTACTTTCCCCAACATTGTCCCACACTCTCTAGCATTGAGATTGCTCAAAAAATTCAATCTCTCATCATTGAAAAGGTGAAAGTGGTACCCCACTGCTGTTTTCTTTTATTTCGTAGTTGTGAATTCATTTAAGCATTTTTTCAATTTTCCTGAAAGACATGGCTAAGAAACATTTCCTCTGTTATGAACTTCCAATGTATGCCCTCTATATACCATATTATCGAGTTATTTATCTTTTTCCTACTAATTTGTATGACCTCTTTTAACAATGGAAAAATTGGCACCTAAAGGAAAACACTTAAATAATATTTAACGTCTTTTTTTTTTAACAACACATGACACACACACATATAACAATTGAATTGCCTTCTTCTTTAACAATATATCTTGGGGATCTTTCTATGATAGCACTTAGGGCTTGACCTTATTCTTTTTTTTTTTTTTAAAGATTTTATTTATTTATTTTGAGAGAGAGAGAATGAGAGAGAACACATGAGAGGGGATAGGGTCAGAGGGCAAAGCAGACTCCCTGCCGAGCAGGGAGCCCGATGCGGGACTCGATCCAGGGACTCCAGGATCATGACCTGAGCCGAAGGCCGTCGCTTAACCAACTGAGCCACCCAGGCGCCCTTGACCTTATTCTTTTTACAGTTTCAGAGTATCCCATGGCTTCAATATGCCATACTTTTACTAAACCATTTCTGTATTAGAAGGTACCTAGACTTCCCTTAATTATTTGCTATTACAAACAGTGCTGCAAAGAGCATTCTTACACCTGCAACTTTTGGTACACATATGCAAGGGGAGATCTGTCCTGGGGAAAACCAATGTACATTGAAAAACTTTGACAGATAACCATATACTACATGGTTAACTTATTTGTTTGTAGTCTATCTCCTGCTACTAAAATGTAAACTTCATGAAGGCAGGGATTGAAAAAGGGTTATCTTATTAAATAATTTGTACAGCTGTGCCATTTTGCAAGTTTGGATCCACACCAACTTCATGGGAGTAAGTTGCAGATATTTTTAATTTATTCAAATTATCCTCTCTAGGCTTGTTCTAACAATAAAATACTGAGAACATGCATGTTGCCCATGTGTTGCTACAACGTGTGCTGATTTTGGAAACACACTACTTTCTGCAGAAAGTTTAACTAGAGTGGGAAATGACAAATTGCTTCATGTGAAACACTAAGCACAGTCATGTATCAAATATGAAGTTTAGGTTATAGGTATACGGAGAGGGAAGGAACGGAATATCTCAGACACCCACTCTGTATAGAGGTTTTAACTATTGCTTTCTAGTCAGTAGATTCTTGTGCCTTACTGGAAAACTGGTAAAATGGTACCTTGACACAGTAGATCGGTATTAAGACAGAATTCAAGCCATTATCCAGCACTACCAGCAAAGCTTGTTGCTTTATGAAAGAATGCCATACCCTCCTACAATGGCCGTAGGAATGTATAATGTACAGCATGCAATTTTGTCCATATGTTTCCTACAGATATGCATACACAATATCTCCAATAATAAAGGGTTGGAAACAACACAAATGTCCACATAATGGAAGACTCTGCAGCTTCAACAATATACAATTCAAAAGCTCTTCTTACTGAAATGAAAAATATATGTATGTGTGTATAATATATGTCTAAGATGTGTTAAGTGAAGAAATAGGGATAAAGAACATTATCTATTGATACTACCATTTGTGTCTTTATAATTAGAGAAAAATAATAGTCGATCCTCATTTTTTGCAGATTCTCTACTTGCAAATTTTCCTACCCACTAAAATTTCTTTTTTTTAATATTTTATTTATTATTTATTTATTTGAGAGATAGAGAGAGAGCACGAGTGGGGGTGGGTGTGGTGGGGAGAACAGAGGGAGAGGGACAAGCAGACTCCATGCTGAGCACCCTCACGGGGCTCAATTCCACAACCCCGAGATCATGACCAGAGCCGAAATAAAGAGTCATATGCTCAACCGACTGAGTCACCCAGGCGCTCCTAAAATTTATTTCTAACCCCAAAATCAATACTCACAGCACTTCCATGGTCATTTGTGGAAATGCACAGAGTGGCAAAAAAAAAGTGAATTACCTGACACACTCACATGCCCAGTGAAGGTCAAACAAGGCAACGTTCTCTCTGCCTCTTGTTTCCACCCTCATACTGGAAAGACGTGTGCTTTCAAGGTCTTATTTACTGCCATGCCTTTTGCATTTGGGGGCTTTTTCTTAGTGATTTTGCTGTTCAAAATGACCTGCAGTGTTGAAATGCTGTCTCGTGTTCCTAAGCTAAAGGCTGTGATATGTCTTATGGAGAAACTTTATGTGCTAGATAAGCTTCATTCAGGCATGAGTTACAGTGCCATTAGCTGTGAGTTCAATGCTAATGAATGAACAATATATATTAAATAAGATGTCTTTAAACAGATATAACCATTAAACAAGTTTAAGTATTAATCAGTTGTCAAAAATGCTGTGACCAGAAGCTCTCAGGAACCTAATCCGGTATGTGTAATGGTTCTGCATTTGCTAATTTGGTGTTTGTGGTGACTTTATAGAACATAACTATCACTAATAATGGGAAGTATTTGTAATTGCTCTGTACATGCATAGGATATCTCTGTAAGGGTACACTGGTTATCCACAGGGAGGGGCATTGTGGTTTACAAAGGGATATGTTCCTTTACACTGAATATCCTTTTCAGTGTATGCCCTTGTCTAATTTTTAATTTTATACCATGCCTATTTTTAATTATTTTTTAAGAAATAAAATTAAAATTAAAAATAAAGTAGAAGAATGCTAACAGCAGAATGTTAAACAAATGGTTTTCATGGGCTAGCCACATAGTATAAAGATAATAGACAACTAATTACCAAATTATCTCTTGTTTTTAGTCAGACTCAGTAATGCCTTCATATGGTTATTTCAAGGAGCTGTAATGAACCGTTTTTCTGAATATAGATGTTTGGAGAATTTTTCCCCCAGAATTTTTTTTTTTTTTAAAGATTTTATTTATTTAATTGACAGAGAGAGACACAGTGAGAGAGGGAACACAAGCTGGGAGAGTGGGAGAGGGAGAAGCAGGCTCCCGGCCGAGCAGGGAGCCCGATGTGGGGCTTGATCCCAGGACCCTGAGATCATGACCTGAGCCGAAGGCAGACGCTTAAGGACTGAGCCACTCAGGCGCCCCCCCCCCTTTTTTTTTTTTACATCTTCCCTCTTATCTTCCTGTTGCAAATACAAAACAGGAGATCTTGAAATGTTTTTATCTGGACTGTGGACTAAAGGCAAACTGAGTTATATTCTGGTTAAAGAAACATCTAGTGGTAATCTCTCCACCTCATGGAACATGTCACGACTTCTACTGTTAACACCTTAGTTCCTTTATCAAAGCAGCTCCTTGTTGGGGACTCGGCAGGTGCAGGCACGTTCACTGGAAGCTTGCAACACTTCCGCTCTTAGCAGGAGTGAATTTGCCTTAAAATGAAAACTTCACAAGGATGAATGCTTAACCGCTAGACCTAACTGCAACGATATAGAAACACAAGCTTAGAATCTGGTTTTACAATTCCATATGAAGAACATATTTTAAAGTACCCCAAATGCAATGCATGGCATAGTAAGTTCTACTCTTTACTGAACTTCTACTACACGCCAGGCACTTAATATACCTTTTCTAATTAGATCCTCACATCTCTGAAAAGCAGTTACCGTTATACTCATTCAGGTCAAGAAACATGAGTCTCCAAGGGGTGAATAATTTACTAAAGGTCACCCAGGTAGTAAGTGGCAGAGCTAGGATTTAAATGAAATGTTGTGTCCAAGGCTGTACAGAGAAAAACTGGCTTCCCGTGAACAAATATGAACCAAATCATATAGATAAAAATAATACAGAACAACACTGAGAATATAACGAAATCCAAACTACCAAATAGGACTCAAATGTGCAATCAATACCTGAGCGGTGTTCGCAAACAAAACAGAAAGCAGAAGCCTATTCTGGTGCCAAGCCATAGTTCATCTGACGAAGGCTTTGTATTTATTATGTCCTGCCTGGGACCCTCTTCTTCCAGATGCTTCCAGGGCTAGCATGGTCTTTTCATTTGGTAACATCTCAGATGATAGCTTTAGAGAAGGCTTCCTTACCCGCCCCCCCCCCCCCCCCCGCCCCGGCTTTATCTAAAACATGGGACTCCGTGTGGCCCCTTGTCACCTCCTATCACATTGTTATTTTATTTTCACTGTAACACATATCAACATCTAACATTTTTTTAAAAAGATTTTATTTATTCATTTGACAGAGAGAGAGAGTGCGCACAAGCAGGGGGAACAGCAGAGGGAGAGGGAGAAGCAGGTTCCCCGCTGAGCAGGGAGCCCGATGCGGGGCTCCTTCCCAGGACCCTGGGATCATGACCTGAGCCGAAGGCAGACGCTTAACCGACTGAGCCACCCAGGTGCCTCTATTTTCACTGTAGCACATATCAACATCTAACATTATTTTATGTATTTCTTTACATGTTTAATGCCTCTTTGTCCCAGGGGGCATGTATGGTCCATGAGAGCAAGAGCCTTGCCCTGAAACAGTGTCTGGTGAGTAAATGAAATTCTGCAAATAGTTACTGAGCTTACTGTATATCATAGCAGGTTTGATTACAAGTCAAGTCTTATCATCAATGATTATAAAATACGATAAGGATGATAACACAAATCATGACTAAACAAGATTTAGGGGTTGCAAATACCAAAACCATTTAGAAAACTTTTAAAAGTTGATGGCGTCAAGTTGGGCTTTCTGGGTAAGTTTTAAAAGTAAGGAAAGGAGGGACAGTTGGGTGGCTCAGTGGGTTAAGCATCTGCCTTTGGCTCAGGTCATGATCCCAGGGTCCTGGGCTCAAACCCCACATCGGGGGCCCCTGCTCAGTGGGGAGCCTGCTTCTCCCTCTGCCACTACCCCCCGCTTGTGCGCTCTCTCTCTCTCTGTCAAATAAGTAAATAAAATCTTAAAAAAAAAAAAAAAAGGTAAGTAAAGGGGACAGATATTCCAGGTAAGAGAAACAAAGGAAAAGGATGGGGTGGAAACACATGAGGGATAGGAAGTGGTTCAAATCTGCCAGGGTTTTAAGCTATTCATAGGAAAAGGGGAAAAGTAATCATAAGACCAGAATGGTGAGTTGAAGTCATATTGCAAAGAATCTTATGTATCAGAGTGGGAAATTTGAGTCAATGGGATAGGTAGTTTGGGAGCAAAGAAAAGTTTTTAGGCAGAGTTATAACAGGATGTTTCTGAATGCTTAGTGGAAGTTAAAAAATACTGTTCCATTAGGAACACTGTTAATGTTGAAAGCAAGGCAAAGCAAAAACGGATGCCCATAGTCATGCAGCGAAAGCTACCCTTTTATGAAAGGCTGATAACGTACTGGACATTTTGTAAGCCATTTACACACTTTTTCTAGTTCAGTTCTTACCACAGCCCAATTTGTTTTGTTTTAAAGATTTTATTTCTTTATTTGTCAGAGAGAGAGCGAACAGAAAACAAGCAGGGGGAGAGGCAGGCAGAGGGAAAAGCAGGCTCCCCGTTGAGCAAGGAGCAACTGGGACTCAATCCCAGGACCCCGGGATCATGACCTGAGCCGAAGGCAGACACTTAACCCACTGAGCCACCCAGGCATCCCAACCACAGCGCAATCTGATTATCCCAATTTCACACTGAGAAACGGAGACCTAGGGAGGTTAATGAGTATGCTCAAGTTCACCAAACCATTAAGTGGCAAGGGTGGAACTGGACCTTGGTACATCTGAATCTACAGGCACCAGGCTTTCCTACACTGCTTCTCTAACGACAAGTTTGGGGGAAGGGAAGTTGAGGCCATAGCTCAGAAAAGGAAAAAGGGAAACTGCATTCATTAGCATGAGTATTAATACCCAGCACGAGGTACACACATTTGTATAAGGCAACTATCACAGTAGGTCTGCTCTAGAGATGCCAAGAAGATTTGCCAAAAGAAAGAAAACAAGATGGAAGGCGGGCTGGGAGGCTACTTGTTTTTGACTAAAGAAAGGAGTTCTGAAAAGCCATGCAGCCTGTGGCCTTTCTGTGCACTCAATCTTTATAATGTCCATCCAAATTATGGCAAACATAAAAGCTTGTGCAGCAGGTTTGATCTTCATTCTGCAAAAAAAGAGAACTGGCTTCTAACTCACTGGGCAAGAAATGCAGACTATTTGCTTGGTGTCTGCAAACAATAAACTCAAAATGGCAACCGTCTCCAGTACTCTCTCAGGTGAAAGTATTTGTGAAATAAGGAGATTAAAACAATACCAGGGAATCTGTTTCCGTCAAACCATATGATATTACCATTTCAGAGGTCAAAATACTTAAGCCTTGTCCGTTCCATATAGTTCACCCTCAATATTATTTGGGTTTGTGAAAGAACAGGGCAGTTCCACCATTATGTTCATCCTTGATTTATGTGGTTCCTTCTTGCCTCCCAGAGCTACTCCAACTCCTCAGTCTGGCTTCTGAGCTGCCAATGGACCCTCACCTATCCAGCCTCCTTCCCTGCAACAATTCCATGTAAACCTCAGTCAGGCTGGGCTGTGTCTCCTCTCAGCTACTAAAGCTGCTCAAATCCTGTGCTTTATTAGCATTGCAACAAAGTGGGTATGAAAGATCACAGGTGCAGCAGGGCCGTGCGTTAACATGCGCTGTGGTGTGCAGGATAAGCATGGCTTCTGGTCTCTAGAGCTGGGCATGCTCAAGTTCTAATGCCAAATTAGTCACACACACTCACTAAGGGGTAGAGGTGAATTAATCACCTCTTTGAGACTCAGTTTCTTCAAGTATAAAATAACACTTATAAGGATTCCTGTCAGGATTATCCAAGATTCATCAAATAAGGTACACGGAGGTTGCCAGGTAACACCTCCTTTGAAAAACCAAACATTTACCCACACATGGGAGAGAATTCAAGAATTGCCGAGAACAATCCTGCATCCTCTGCCTAAACCCTTCGGCTCACCAGGGAGTGTGGGAAGAAAGGGTGGTTTTCTCAAGCAAGAAGAACATAATTGTTCTAATGGCTTCTCTCTATTCTTCACAAACTATCAGCTGGTGATCCTGTTTTCAATACACCCGGCCACCTCCCCTTTCTGTGACACAGAGTCTGGCGCTACTGGGCCAGTTTATCAACAAAAGTCCAGCTCAGAGCTGGTCTTCAGGGAAGATAAAGACAGCATTATTGATCTCCTGGGTACTGTGACTTCCAGCCTTCTCTCAGGCACTGAGATCACTGGAAGGTGGCTCTAGTCGTGTTAAACTGGTCCCTGGGTTGTTCTGTTCTTTGATGTTACATCACTGACTTTACCCCGATGGTTGCTGTAAGTCTTCGGTCTAGGACCTTGTTTTGTCCTTTTACTGCCAGAAAAAGCAACTAGCTCTCTTGAGCAACATACACCTGCCTTTCTTTTCAGATAACAGCTCTCTTGAGTTCTTGTGTGTCTACTTTTGCCCTGGCTGACTGAAAGCAGCTGAACGGCACTGTCTCCATCTCAGCACTCTGTACTCTGTTGGGGTTGGCATTTGGGACAACACATGGGATTCTCTCGCCACCACCTTAAAAGTAAACTCCCGGGGCGCCTGGGTGGCTCAGTCGGTTGAGCGACTGCCTTCGGCTCAGGTCATGATCCTGGAGCCCCGGGATCGAGTCCCGCATCGGGCTCCCTGCTCAGCAGGGAGCCTGCTTCTCCCTCTGACCCTCCCCCCTCTCATGTGCTCTCTCTCTCTCTCATTAAAAAAAAAAAAAAGTAAAAAAAAAAAAAAGTAAACTCCCACTGCTCCTTCTTGTCAATCCAACTGTAAGCGCTCAAGGCCCCTGCCTCTTCATGAAATCTTCCTAAACATCTCACTACAGAATGATCTTCTTTTCTGAGTTACTGTAACTCACTCCGGTTATCATACCACTTGAGTATTTGCTGGGCCATATGGCATCCTACCTGTATTTTGCATGTAGATTTGCCTTCCTGAATGGATCACAATTCAAATAGACTGAGAGATTTAGAAACGGTCTCTCTACCAAACACAGGACATTGTCTTCCTGTCGTCTTGCCAGTCTCCTGCCTGTCAGGCACACTATGATCTCTTAGTAATCACCAGCTGGCTTGACCCAAGAATAGACTGAATGGCCTAGATGCACACAGCTGCTAAAGACCAAGACATCTGAAATTCTCTCCACTGGCAAAAATGTATTTCGTGGACTGAGACACACTTTTGGTTCCCAGGAGTAAAAACTTAATCCCATCTTCAAAAGGACCATGATTAGAATCTTGATACACACACAGTTAAAATTGTGTATATTTGTTTGTATATATGTATATATATAATATGTGTATGTTTTACAAATTGGCCATGATGTTTTGTAGGCAGGCATTTTTTTCCCCCTTAGCAATATATCATGTGCATTTTCTGTCAAGATACATTCTTCAGTAATATACTTTTAATGAGAACACAGGGTCTACTAAAGATTTTTGGAGGGTAAAGTTTTTTTGAGGGGGATGGAGGACCTTTCCATCAGAATACTCTTTTTTGTTTTTTTAAGATTTATTTATTTATTTGGGGGGGGGGCGGAGGGACAGGGAGAGAGAGAGAGTCTTAAGCAGACTCCATGCTGAGCATGGAGCCCAACGAGGGGCTCAATCTTATGACCCTGAGATCATGACCTGAGCCAGAACCAAGAGTTGGATGCTTAACTGACTGTGCCACCCAGCTGCCCCTCCATCAGAATATGCTTGACTACAACTGATCTCTGTCAAGAACATACAAGTAACTCACATACATCATCTTTTGAAAAATCTATGTGTAGAGTTCTTATTTTTTTAGAGGCATCAGAACAGAATGTCTACGTTGAAGTTTAAAGCTGTTCTTACTGTTTGTATATAAAACTTTTTGAAGCCTTTAGGTGCGGACAAGTGTCAGGCCAATTAAAAAAGTCCTTTCTTGAATTTTGGCACAAAATTCTAGATTTAATGCTTGATTCCAGTTGAAAGATCTAGTTAGGGAGTGTTTAATTAAGATTAATGTTTAATAGAAACCTGCCTTTGTATCACTTTATGAATAGAGCCCAGAATATAAGTAGACATAAAAGAGATTACTCAAGGAAAAAAGAAATTAAAAGTTTTCAAGAGTGAATCAGCATTTTCTGGCTGTATTTTTAGCTTGTTTTATGAGCATTATATTGCTATAAATCATTAGAATAACAGTCTAATTCAAAAGATACAATCAGAACTTTTTCAAAAACCCTATTTCATGTGATATATTTCCATTGATCTGGGCTTCCTTAACAAAATGAAGCCCACTCTCCCACCCATCACTACCCTTTTAAAATATTATATTTGAAATGGTTTTTATGATCTTTCCTGTAAGTGCTGAGGTCATTAGCCAAAGTGGGAGAGGGAGTATATAAAGCATAGAGAGAGGCCCCAGGCTGCCTGGGTTTAAAGTCCATCTCTACTGATTACCAGCTCTGTGCCCTTTTGCAAGTTACTTATCCTCTCTGTGCCTGAGGTTCCTCAGCTGCAAAACATGCCCAGTCACAAAGCATATTCTGTAAAATGGAGGGTTAGTGAGTCAATATTCATAAAGCCCTTTGTAGGCTCAGGGTAGGCTCTCAATAACTGTTAGGTAATATCCTTATTAAACGCCCCAAAGAAATCTTCAAATAAACATTTCAATTTCCAGCAAACACTTCAATCACCTTCCACATCCATAAAGGCAATGGCAAAGGATTCACTGCATACGTGTGTGTAAGCGTGCGTGCTTGCAATTATCCACCCTTTTCTGAAATTCCCTCCTGATTCTCCCTTAGGAAACCACAACCATTTTTTGACCTAATTCTTATCTCCTTCAACAAAATTTTAGGGGTGCCTGGGGGGCTCAGTCAGTTAAGCGTCTGCCTTGGGCTCGAGTCACGATCCCAGGGTCCTGGGATTGAGCCCCGGGGCAGGTTCCCTGCTCAGTGGGGAATCTGCTTCTCTCTCTGCTCCTCCTCGCCACTCCCACCGCCCCCCTTGTGCTCTCTCTGTCTCTCAAGTAAATAAATAAAATCTCTAAAAAAAATAAAATAAAATTTTACATCTCCAGCTTTAAAGGCATCCTTTGTGATGGAAATCGGGAAAGACAAGTTCTCTGTATAAAGAGATACTTGCCTTCTCAGCATTCTGTGAAAAGTATTTTCACTGCTAAACATAGGCTGCGTGCTGCCATTGTAAGTTAGAGTCATCTAGGACAGGAGGAAGACTTGAACTTTGGATGCTACTTTCTGCAGCTGAATACAGATGATCCTCATTACTGCAAATTCACCTACCCACTCAAGTTCATCACTCACCCCAAAATCTATACTCAAAAGTCTTTCATGGTCATTCATGGTCACACGCATGTGGCAGTGAATAATTTGACTTGCCGATGCCCACGTTCCCAGCTGAGGTCAAACGAGACAACACTCTGCCTTCTTGTTTCAGCTCTCATACAGTAAACAAGAGTCTATTGTTCGGTCTTAGTGCTACATTTTTTGATTTTTGTGCCTTTTGTTGGTGATTTCGCTGTTTAAAATAATGGCCTCCAGTACTGAAATGCTGTCCAGTGCTCCTAAGCGCAAGAAGGCTGTGCCTTACAGAGAAATGCGTGTGTTAGATGAGCTTCATGCAGGCATGAGTTATGGCTGTAAGTTTAATGTTAATGATTCAACAATACATATTAAAGTGTCTTTAAACAGAAGCACACATTAAACAGGGTTATATATTAATCAGCTGGCAAAACTGTCATGACCAAAGGCTTGCAGGAACCTAATCCTGTATTTCCCCTGCGAGCAATGGTTCAGAAGAGCACTTTGAAAACAACACAGTTTTCATGTAACCTGGGAGAGAAGTTTGAAGAAACTACAGTTGATGGCAGAAAAATTCAGACTGTCTACAACTTCACAGACAGCACGTTGGTTCAACATCAGGAATGGGATGGGAAGGAAAGCACAATCACAAGAAAATTGGAAAATGGGAAATTAGTGGTGGAATGCATCATGAATAATGTCACCTGTACCCAGGTCTATGAAAAAGTAGAGTAAAAATTCCATCATCATTTTGGACAGGAATTAGCTGTGAGGATGAACAAGCTCAGTTCAATGAGCAAATCTCCATACTGCTTTTTTTTTTTCATTGCTGTGTTCAATTATCTTTATCACAAACATTTTACATGCATCTATTTCAAAGTGTTGATTTAATTAGGATCATCCCTTTGGTTAGTAAATAAATTTGTGCTAAAAAAAAAAAGAATTTGCTAATTCAGTGTTTCCACACACTTTATGAAACATAACTACTGCAAGTAATGAGAATCAACTGAACCTCTGACAAAGAACATGGATTAGAACAGACGGTACTAATCTATCTAGGCAATAGTTAGACCCTGGGAAGGAAGAGCTGTCTAGAATATAATCCATACTTGGTAATAGTTGCTTAGGTGAGTGATTCTCTTCTTCTTAAGAAATGTGATCTGACTTTGCTTAGTTTAAAATAAATGCTTGCAAAAATAAACACTTGTATTATCCCAATGTACTTAAAATTCTTGCTGGTTTCTTTCTTTCTTTCTTTCTTTCTTTCTTTCTTTCTTTCTTTCTTTCTTTCTTTCTTTCTTTCTTTCTTTCTTTCTTTCTTTCTTTTCTTTCTTTTCTTTAATACTGTGAACTCTGCAAAGAGCTTTTGAGTCTCATTACAGTGAAACAAAGGACATATGTCCCCTGGAGTATTGGGGACTTTGCATCTGAGCCTTATGTTTGCTATATAGTAAACACAGGAAAATCGACAACACTCCCAGATCTCCCAAACCTGCTTTTGCTCAGGTTCTAAGTACAGAGAAACAGAGGGAAAGCAGAATCTGCCGTCATGCTGACTTTACACAACGCATATGTCCAGGCAATACCTTCTACTCGGCCCTGCGCTGAGTAAACCTATAGGTCTGTTTAAGAAGTACAAAAAGCACACCATGCATCACCATGATAGTATGCTATTTCATCCATTGACTTTATCTGCTTATCTGTGTATTCAAATAGCACCTCTGACCTGCTTCTCTGCCTAGACAACACAAATTGCTGGGTGTGACTTAGTCAAGCGTGAGAATGCACACAAACAGGGAGATGTAACTCAGGCTGTCAAGGCCCAGGAGCAGGCAGTAAGAGAAGGAGGCAGAATGGGATCCCAGTAGACCAGTATGCTCTCTCAGCGCCAGTCCCAGGATGGCAATATCTGCTCCAAGAGTTATGTTGATGTGTTAATGCCCCTAGCGATAGCCTCAACCACGGCCGCCGCCCCGCCCCACCCCGTCATTTTCTCATCCTGGAACATCCACATCTGAAACATTTCAAAAGACTCCTGACCATCATCTAAAACTTTATTAGACCTGATGAGAATGGATTCTTTACCTGATTTCTAGATCTGCAGGAAGCCATCCTAATGTAATTTACCCTGTTATTTTTTAAATAGTCCATGTCACTCAGCTTATGGTTGCATTCTGCCAAAACAACTTCCTGAACTATAAAGAGTCAAGTAAAATGACATTACCGTCAATGCAAAAAAAAAAAGATCTCATATATTGGGATGTAAAACCACTCAGCCATTTTATTTATTTTAAAGATTTTACTTATTTATTTGAGAGAGAGACAGAGCACAAGCAGGGGTAGGAGCAGAGGGAGGGAGAAGCAGACTTCCCGCTGAGTGGGGAGCTCTACACCAGGCGATCCCGGGACTCTGGGATCATGACCTGAGCCATAAGTCAGAGGTTTAAACAGCTGAGCCACCCAGGTGCGCCCCCCATTCAGCCATTTTATTTTATTTATTTATTTTTATGATTTTTATTTATTTATTTGACAGAGAGAGAGAGTGCACACAAGCAGGGGGAGTGGCAGGCAGAGGGAGAAGCAGGCTCCCGCTGAGCAAGGAGCCCAATGTGGGGCTTGATCCCAGGACCCTGGAATCATGACCTAAGCCAAAGGCAGACACATAACCAACTGAGCCACCCAGGCGACCCCTATTCAGCCATTTTAAACACATATCTTCATAATGAAGAATGCTATTCCTCTTGAATATGAATCAAAAGAAAAAATTAAGAGTTCAGATGGCATCTCTTTCTGCCTGTGGCCCTACTGAATAAGACTGGACTTACTGAGAATTTTCTGTTGACGTTCAGTTCCCTCCTGCTCTGAACTGAATATTTCTAGTGTCAACACATGTTCACCAGACTGGATCTGCTTTCCCTATATTAGACCTATCAGCAGTCACAGGTGTAAAATCTACAGGCATAGGATAGATTTAAAGCACAGGAAACTATCACATAATATACCATGATCTTTACCTATATTTTTACTCTCTCACCCTAGAGCTAGCATATCCATGCAGTTAGGTCAATCCCCAAAATTCAATGCAGTGAATAAGCATCATAACTTCTAGGATACTTGTTGTCTATTAACCAGTCATTCCTTTCCCTTCTCTGTACTTCTAATGTGACCTTATGGACCATATAATCTAAGAATGTGTATATTCCACGTATATTGTAATTTCTGCTTATACTCTAAGTAAAATTTATAATTAACAAGCTAAAAAGAAATAATCATTGTTGGGCTCATACATGATTGGGCCATAAAAGTATATTGTTCTTGCATGGGGATGAAAATTCCTAACTCTTGGGGTTGTAGCAAGGGGACCATGAAATCATGTGAATGTACTGTGTAAAATGTTAAATACTGACACATTTTTTTTTTTAAGATTTTATTTATTTATTCATGAGAGACAGAGAGAGAGAGAGAGACAGAAGCAGAGGGAGAAGCAGGCTCCCAAGGAGCAGGGAGCCCAATGGCAGGACTTGATCTCAGGACCCTGGGATCACGACCTGAGCCGAAGGCAGACGCTCAACCATCTGAGCCACCCAGGCGCCCAAATACTGACACATTTAACATTCAATGATAACAGCATAACTAAAACGTATTTACTGTTAGTGAATGCTTTATATACATTAACTCATTTAATCAATGCAACAACTCTATAGGATCAGTATTACACATTTAATTTTATTTATTTATTTTAAAGATTTTATTTATTTATTTGACAGAGAGAGACACAGCGAGAGAGGGAACACAAGCAGGGGGAGTGGGAGAGGGAGAAGCAGGCTTCCCGCTGAGCAGGGAGCCCGATGTGGGGCTCTGGGATCATGACCTGAGCAGAAGGCAGACACTTAACGACTGAGCCACCCAGGCGCCCCGTATTACACATTTTAAAAATAAGGATACTAAGGTTTAGAGAAGATACATAACTTCTCATCACTATAGAGCTACTAAGTGGCTGAATAAGGAAGGATTCAAACCCAGGTAGTGTGGCCCTAGAGTCAGACTGTATCATCTCTCTGTACGATGTTACTATTACTAGTACATTCTATTTGATCCAACAGAGACACTAACAACGGTCTCCAAAGCAGTGCCTTGCTTTGAATGGTTAGATAAGATCTGCATTGAGTTTACATACTGAGTAACTAAAGATGACTGACACGTGCTGATATCAATGATCCCAGTACTTCGTCAATGTTGGGTCAAGTTTCAGGACTCTGACATGTCAAGTAACATGGAGAACTATTCATTTGTTGGTACTTCGGGAATTATTCTTACACTTCCATTAGAAGACTAGTATTTCAATCTTCATCTTTAGAGATCAAGGAGTAATTCACATGATAATTTACGTTTAATATCACCACGAGTAAGTCAATGTGTCCGCTTTTTAAAAAGATTTTATTTATTTATTTGTTTGTTTGTTTGTTTATTTAGAGAGTGAGAGCTGGGGTGAGGGAGAGGGAGAGAGAGCATCTCAAGCAGACTCCTCACTGAGCATAAAGCCTGACACGGGCGGGGGGGGGGGGGGGGGGGGTGGGCCTCGATCTCACAACGCTGAGATCACAACCTGAGTGGAAATCAAGAGTCAGACACTCAACCTACTGAGCCACCCAGGCGTCCCAATGTGTCCACTTTTTAATAAGACCATTCTGTTTGTGAGAAGTCATGTAAAAAGTACCAAAATGAGTTTTATTAAAGCCTTAACTCTTTTCTGTCTTATTAGATTGAAGTTCTTGTACTAGCACAGTGGAGGATACTGTAACAGCCAACCCAGCTTTCTCCTTTGCTAACAGAAAACTTAACCTGATATTGTTTGGAAGGCCATGTGCCCAGCCCTGAGACAAAGCAAGACTCGAATGAGCACTTCGAGGCATTAGTCTCTTTGTCAACAGTCTAAGGGTGGGCAAAACCATCACAGTCCTCTTTGCCAGTGAATGGCCAAGAGTGAGGCATGTGACCCAGGCCTGGCCAATGAGATGTCGTTATAGCAATAGAAGCAAATCCTTATATAAGCTTATTAAGAGCAAGTTGTCTCAGAGGCTTCTCCTTATCAAAGAAGAGAACTGAAAGAAGGCACTTTGCTGCTGCCCCTTCCCTTCTGCTTGGAAATCTGTACTGAGGACAGATGCTTGGTGAAATGGCAGCCATCCTGTGACCACAAAGAAAACACTGCTGATACATTAAGGACGGCAAGACAAAAACTCAGATAGAACCTGGACCACTGATGCATTATTAAACCACTAAACAACTACAGAGGCTTCCAATCAGACTTACTCTTATATGAAACAGTTAAATGTTTTATGTTTTAAGCCACAGTTAATTATGCTGTTAGCGTTTGAAAGCATCTCAACACAATTCCTTGGTTGGCGGGTATATTCTGCATAGCAAACTGATGAATATTGCCCGAAGAGGACATAATCTGTGGAAGGATATAATCTGAAATGTATTATGCTTTTATTCTACTGGTCAAACTTAAAAGCATCTTAATAATATTATTTAGTGTATACTTTTCCTCTTTTAAAGCTACGAACTTTTGGGATGCCTGGATGGATCAGCCAGTTAAGTGTCTGCCTTTGGCTCAGGTCATGATCCCAGAGTCCCGAGATGGAGTCATGCATTCAGCTCCCTGCTTATCAAGGAGTCTGCTTCTCCCTCTGCTCCTCACCCTGCTTGTGTGCGCTCTCTCTCCCCCACCCACAGATAAATAAAATCTTAAAAAAAAATAAAGCTACCTAGCTTCCTTTTTCCTTCTAAAAATGACAAAAAGTAATACACTGATTAAAAAGAGTGACATGTGTCTCCTCAAGCTTTTCACATGTTAACTGGAACATCACAATAAAGAAACATAATTCTCCCAATTACAATTAGGTGAGGGAAGTATTTAACAACAGGGAATAATGTCCATTCTCTAGTAAGAAAAAAAGTCAAATTACAGAAAAATATGGTATGAACTCTATGATAATATTTTTGTTAAAAAGAAAAACAGAAATGGACAGATAGAAAGAGTTTTAAAAAGGTTTGCACCAAAATGTTAGTGTTTATCTCAAGGTAACATTTATTTTCTTATTTTTGCTTATCTGTGGTTTCTTAAATTTTCTACAATGTTATTTAAAACTTACTTGCTCCAGGCCTATTCATTGAAAGAAGAAACTACAACTGAGTGAAGTTTATTGCTTTTAAAAATATTTCTGTGACAGTACGTCTTTGCATTATCAAAATAAATCCTAATACTCTCTACATAAGTAAAATCGTCAGGAAAAAAATAAAGGTCCTAAGTATATCTCCATAATTCTAGGCCTCTGTGTGCATACAATTAAATTGATAAAGTAAAACAATATATACATCAATTTCAGGAAGGACAGTAGAAACAGTAAACCTTTAAACTCAGCTGAACTCATGAGAAAACAAGAGTGTTACTGTTCATCTTCACATGAAAAAAATTTAAGCTAACTTTTTTTTTTTTTAAGACTTTATTTATTTATTTGAGAGAGAGAGAATGAGAGACAGAGAGCATGAGAGGGAGGAGGGTCAGAGGGAGAAGCAGACTCCCCGCCGAGCAGGGAGCCCGATGTGGGACTCGATCCCGGGACTCCAGGATCATGACCTGAGCCGAAGGCAGTCGTTTAACCAACTGAGCCACCCAGGCACCCCGCTAACTTCTTTTTTTTTAAAAAAATTTTATTTATTTATTTGACAGAGAAAGAGAGAGAGCGTGCGCGCTCAAGCAGGGGGGAGGGGTAGAGGGAGAAGCAGAAGCAGGCTCCCAGCTGAGCAGGGAGCCCGATGTGGGGCTCGATCCCAGGACCCTGGGATCATGACCTGAGCCGAAGGCAGACGCTTAACTGACTGAACCACCCAGGAGCCCAATTTAAGCTAACTTCTAAAGACAACTGGCAAGCTATTGATGGTCTGGTCCCAGATCAATGAAAACATAATTTATAGGATACTCTGGGAAAGCTACTATATTCCAAATATCCTAGACTTTGCATATAAAAAAGACAGTTGGAGCTGTTCTACTGTAGCTACCTAAGGAAAACAGCTTCAATCTATTACAGCCCATCTACATACGACAAGCTATAAACGGAAGAAAGAGCCTATGTATTCTTTCCACTAAGTGAAATTTAATCCTGGAAGGGGCATCCAGTTGCACCATGTTTTGTCATTTACTGTCCTCCACTGTGGGAAGGGAGGACAAGCACAATTTACCGGCTTCCCAGCCCCGACACCTCGTCCCTCCAACATCACTGAGAAAAGAAGGGACCTCAGGACACCAAATGCTTTGTGGGGAAGAAATATTCTCCACAGAAAGTAAGTCAGATGATGAACTCTTAGATCTCTGAGGCCAACCATGCGATTCTTTAGCCGTGATAGAATTCTCGAAAACATGGTAATCTTTTTTTTTTTTCCAGTTTGTTTCAGGTAGTTTTCCACTGTGAATATTATTTCATCTAGGCAATGCCAGTTCTGAAAAACAGCTGTCTGGTTTGCCTGAATTACTCACATGAAATAACATCCACCATCTGAGCCCAGCCATCAGTTACAGTGCACTGACCACTTCTTACTTGTCACAGCAGAACTAAAGAAGAGATTAGCATCAACATTTGTTCGATTAAAAAAAAAAAGCCCAATAATTAGTAGAGGTTTATTTTTTAATTCACCATAATGTTCCTATTGTACAGCATTAAAATTGAAGCTTATTTTCAAAATAAATGTAAATATTTATCAAGCATGTACAGTATGCAAAAATTTGTCTGAATGTTTAAGCTTATCAAAAGTTTATAATGTGAGGGCCACGTGGGTGGCTCAGTCAGTTAAGCGTCTGCCTTGGGCTCAGGTCATGATCCCAGGGTCCTGGGATTGAGCCCTGCATCGGGCTCCCTGCTCAGTGGGGAGTCTGCCTCTCCCTCTACCCCTCCCCCCTGCCTGTACTCTCTGGCTCTGTCAAATAAATAAATGAATAATCTTTAAAAAAAAAGTGTATAATGTGAAAAATTTTGTTTTAATGTTTTAAAAAGTCAAATACAATCATATAGCCCTTACTCTCTCCTGGCAGGAACTGCATCTACATATCCACAGAGATTGTGCTAGTCAGAACGTCTTATGCTTATTAAATTGTAATTTGGATATTAGGCTGATATAAGCACATTGCTCTAGAATATGAAACTATGCTTTATTTGGGGGTGGTTTTCAAAATTTTTTAAAAATAAATCTCTATAGTAGGAGAAGGCTTCCTTAAAAAAAAATTACCTGAAAGGAGATAAATATACATTTTCTTCTTAGGTGACAAAAAGAAAGTCACAAATGTTTAGTAGATTAAATTTTTAAATTTACTTCAAGAAAAAATATCTTTTGAGGAAATAACACTCTTAAAAATAATCAAGTCTAATAAACCTGAAGCATAGTAAATATCCAATATTTTCCTTAGTACTTAATATTCTTTTTTGCTCCTCTAGGACATTTCTACCTATCGTTTTTGTTTTTTTTGCATCCAGAAAGAATACTTAAGTTGTCTGTAGCTTAAGAGCAGAACTTTTTCTAAATTTACAGAAATGATAGGACCAAAAGATCACCAGATCATTTACAGAGATCTTTAAAAACTGTATCCCATTATGATTTGGAACCATTCTCCTCCAACCTCCCTTTCCTCTCTCCTGTGCCCTTCTGTTTGCTGGCTGAGACAATGGAGAGGAAAAGACTAATGTGAAACGGCAGCTCTTCCTAAACACTGGTAACATAAAAACAAAACATAATACTACTTTTCCTGTATTCAAATGGCAATCCCCCATCTTTTTCTAAGAGGAAGTCCAGAAGAAGCAAGAGTTCAAAGCCATGCCCAAGACTGATAAGATCTCCTCTACAAAGCAGTCCCATAAAAAAGCTCTGTCACACTCTTCTTAACCTCATCCCTGGGACTTCGCACCAGATAAAGATACACCAGGTTCTCTGGATCTACACAGCATGGCCTCCAGACTAACCCTTCACAGAGAAAAACAAAATCCTTCTAGTTCCTCCAAAGGAGATATTATCTTTCCAGGCATTCCACAATTCTGGAAGTATTTGTTAAAGATGAATTCCAGGTATGTGTACAGCATCTGTTCCAGATGCCACAAGGTCCCTGAGCCAATTATCCTATTCATTTTTTTTTTCTCTAGGGACAGGTTTATGTTTAATCTTTTATCTCTATTAGATTAGATGACTCTCGTCCCTGGGGAAACTTTGCCCTATTAGATAACATTCCGGAAGCCCATGCATAAAAGTTGTAATGTTAAAGTCAAATTAATTGTCTTTTACCTCCGCTCCCCACTACCCCGCCCCGCTTAAAGATGTACAACCCCTTCCTACTAAAGAATAATTAAACTGTATAATTTACAATTGGAGAAAGTGGAGGAAATTTATTGTAACATCAATAGTATGGCTCATCTCTACCTTAATCTGAGAAAATTTATTGAAGGAAGATTGTGCAATTCAATGTCCACAAACTGTGTTTCTGTTTAACTATGTTGCCTTTTTAAATGTTTATTTAAAAATGCATTAGTTTAAAAAAAGTGTTTGTTACCTGGTATCAAATACACCATTGTAAAATGCAACTTTTATTATAAAAACAGTAAATACGTTATAGTTAATGCAAAAAAAATTGAAAAGACCACATGCATAATCACACCACTGATACATACTCAGAATATAACATAAAAAAGATTATAGAAAACTAGAAGAGCAAAAGGAGACATAACTACCATTTTACCATCTTGATACAACTATCTTTTACCGTTTGGGTATTATTTTCTTCCTGATCTTTGTTCCTGTGCATACAGTCCTACCCAACCCTCACTGTAGGTAAGTCTTTTGACTTCTTTCTGATTAGAGTAGATGGATTGAGTGTCTAGAAAAGAACTAATAATCCCCAACAATGAACACAGTTCCACTAAAAATTAGTCATGATAAATTAATACCTTTTCCTCTTAAAAATAAAATTAGAAGAAGAGAATACGTATGTTTATTATTGTTTCAATAAGGCACTGGACAGTGTCCCATGATTCACTTAAGGACAATATAAAGTGTACTGGATGATAAATCAGATACATTTGAAAGTGAATGAATAGGCTTGAGTATCCATACAAATATGTATTTGTCCATTTAACACACATAGAGTGCAACTATGTGCCAAATTCTGTGATAGGCACTGATTTCAAAGCTAGAAGAAAAAATACTCATCTATTTATGAGTCAAGCAGTGCCTGCAAACCACAAAGGAAGACCCAGTGGATTTTGATGGGTGGGGAGGAAAAAGGATTTTTAATTTGCATTTGAAGAGAGAGCCTGGGTCGAGGGCTACTTCAATACATAACACTAGGAAGGTGCTTTGGAGCCAGATTTTAAATGGCCTTTCAAACCAACCAAAACAATTTGGACTTGTCATATAGACAGTGGGAAACCACAGAAGGTGGGATCTGTGACTTCGTGCTGAAAGACTAGGGAGACAATAGAGGGAGGAAAGTGAGTGAGGAGACAAAAAGCAAGACGGGGCCTGAAGGAGAACAGTGGCAATGGCCATGAGCCAAAAGAAATGAACGGAGGGCCAGATCACGCAGCACTTATGAATTAGAGGTGAGGAGGAAGGGGAGGGAAACAAGGGTGTCGAAAAGAGTGATATCCTGTCCCGAAGCAGGCAACAAAGGAAGTAGGGCAAATGGGAAGAAGTTCAGTTTGTGAAATCAATGGTCTGAGAAGACAAACCCAAAAAAATGTATGATGGAATCAGCATGATACAGAGCAGTACTCGCTAAGGCAAGTCTAACAATTACCTGGGAAGACTTTTCACGGCACCTGGGCACCTCCATACTCCTACTGACATACTCATTCTGAATCTCTGACAAGAAGCCTGCTCATGTGTATTCTGAAGAGAAACCACCTCCTCTAAATGAGTCTCGCCAAAATACCTGTTTAAGGTCCTGTTCAAGGACACAGCACGGTTCTCGAATTTTTTTAACCCCAAACTACCCTCATCAGTAGAAAAAGAACTCAATAATTACAAAGAACTAGAGAAGAACCAAGTACCAACAAAAATGATGTCACCGCAAACAGTATCAGCAATCGCAATATACAGGTTCAAAAAAGGATTTCTGCAAATGCGACTGCATGAGCAGTAATTGAAAACTGCTACAACTCAAGATAACCCTGGTGGTTCTCTGATAAGAGTCCTTAAAATTTCCAGAATGTCATATGTACAATAGGAGCTTTGTAATGTTCCAAAGGACCACAAGGCTGACCTTCCAGTAGATTAAAATTATAATTCCCTCCTCCCCCACCATTATTCTCTAATACAGACTTGCTCATTTTGATATATATGTACCAAGCTTTAAAAAATTTATTAGCAGTTTCCTAGTCGGTCACATTGAATTGTCCAAACCAAAAGCATGGGGGTCCTAATTTTTTATTTTTCAGATGCGTCCATGTGGATTACCCGTGGGCTGCAAATAATATATGAGAAATGGCTTAGAAAAGAAAGCCTAAAGAGGGCGTAATAGCAATTTTCAAACGCATACACGATGGGCATGTGGAGGTGGGAATTAAAACACAGGTGGAGTTGGCACTAGGACTAATGAAGGAATAACAGAGGGACACAACTTTCAGGTCAACATGTAGAACAGCCTTCAACAATCGGAGCCCCCCCAGTGGAAGGGGGCTTCTTAAGAAAGTCCTCAGGTTCTGACAGTAGATGACCAAGTTAAAAAAGAAAGTGCTTTACCCTGTTAGGAAAGTAGTCCTAATGAACACAACACACATGGAAATTCTATCTATAATCTTCTCTGCAGTCAAGAAAACATAGTTTAAGATACACTGAGATGTTCTGAATTCTTAACAGACAGAAGCCATATAGGTTAGTGCCATTGATTCTTTTATTGTGGAATGTGACATGTTTTTTGGAGCCACCGATTGAATAAAAGTATTGATAAAAATGTTTATGGAATTTCAGATTCACTGGGCATTATTCAATAAAGCAGGTAAATCTGTTCGCACATCATTAAATATTTATTTTAACTAGCTAATCCTCATCTTATTTATTCTATCTCTGTTAAGAAATTAATTCAGCTTATAATGACAAAATTTAAATGTGTCAGGCAGTACATAGATTTTGAACCTTCTTTTAGAAGGATATGAGCAAAAGGTTTGAAGCACACTCCTATAATGTAGAAAATTCCATGAAACTATCTGTGTTTTCTGATTATGCATCATGATGTCCCTAGACCTCTTACTCATCTCCTACTTTCATGTCAGTACTAAGCGTTATTCTCCTTCGTGGGGCCATTTTTCATGAGTGCAGAATTTCTACACTTCATAAAAATTCCTACCTACAGGACAATAAGAGAAAGCCCAACATAACCGCTCTGACAAATAAATGCTTCTCAAATTTGACCTCAGAAAAATTTTTAAAAATGCTTCATTTCCTGGACCTTTGGGTCATTTTCCACGTTAAAACTGCTCCTGTTAAAACCACAGATTCCAAGTATCTACAACACTAGGTCTGAAAGAAGAATTTCTCTACAGTTGATATGGGCCTAGGGGGACAGTCCACTTACAACTTAAGTATTTATTAGCTTAGAGATTAGATATAAAACACCTCTAATAGCACGGCACACTTCATCTGTGCTGCCATCACAAAGAGGGGTGCAACCTGCCCACTGCCATGCAAACTCCAGGCCCGGATGGGGAGCTGCTGTAACCTCAGAAGTTCTCCAGGTGAAATTCGAAACTGGTCCCCTGTGCATGGAGACTGAAGGAAGAGGCCAGACTTGTATGTGGCAGATTTAATAAGCAAGGGAATTTACATACGGGGCTTGTCTTCAGAGACCACAACACGAGCTGATCTCTACACCTGCCCACCAGAATCTTAAGAGTTGGTACAAAGGCCTTCACAGGGCGCAGTCACGTATATAGTCCAGATGGTCTCTATAACACAGTACTCTATCAAGGATGCTTCCTTGAAGTGGCTTCTAGCATGGGAACAATGGGAAGAACATACATCTCAAAAACAAGGGAGGGGATGAGGATCCTCCAAATGCCCAGGTCCAGCATGAGGGTCAACAGGCAGTCATGTGCTCTCGATGACCTCCTTCAACAGGAGCTAAGAGAGGAAGGAATAAGCATGTGGACGAAAAGCTCCCCTATCCCCTGGGAACCCCTAATGGACTTCCTTGTCTCAAGAATGAGAAAATTGGGAACTTTTTTTTTTTTTAAGATTTTATTTATTTGACAGAGAGAGACACAGCGAGAGAGGGAACACAAGCAGCGGGAGTGGGAGAGGGAGAAGCAGGCTTCCCGCGGAGCAGGGAGCCCGATGCGGGGCTCGATCCCAGGACTCCGGGATCATGACCCGAGCCGAAGGCAGACGCTTAACGACTGAGCCACCCAGGCACCCCGAAAATTGGGAACCTTAAAGAAAGGACTCCACTTTAGTTTCCCCACCACGAGCCCACTGCGATTCCGGTACATAAGAGAAAACCGATGTGTGATACTCCCTTATTTTACTTCACTAAAAAACCACACAGCCATGCTTCTTTCATTGAAATTAAATATATATATATAAATATCTTTGAGCAATGACTACAGCCTTACTTTGAAGAACAAACTTGGAAGTTCATAACTCCAAAATTTTCAGCCACTATCATTTCACTCATTGATATAGTGGTTTTACCTTTAGTGTATGTAACACAATAGAGACACCATCACACTCTTGCTGAATAAATTATTAAATGAGATAATCTCAGGTGTTTTATAGGAAATAAATTAGTAATCAGCATCTATTCCCAGAACTGCCTTGATTTCACACCGTTTGTTACATGTGATGGAAGATAAAGCATAGCTTCTGAAAATGTTCCAAACGTTCATGGTAGAGTTTGGCCCCCACACTTTCTTTTTAAATTTTTTTCTTTTTTTTTACGATTTTATTTATTTGAGAGAGAGAGAATGAGAGACAGAGAGCATGAGAGGGAGGAGGGTCAGAGGGAGAAGCAGACTCCCCGCTGAGCAGGGAGCCCGATGCGGGACTCGATCCTGGGACTCCAGGATCATGACCTGAGCCGAAGGCAGTTGCTTAACCAACTGAGCCACCCAGGTGCCCCCCCACACTTTCTTTTAAACCACATTTAGATTAACAATATTTTCTCTTGTTGGGATCTTGCAAATTACAGATTTCTTGACTGCAAATATAGATTTCTTGACAGCAAAGTTGAATGTCAGACTTTTTCTTTTTCTTGTTTTTTCCCCTCAATGCCTATCTGTTGGTGGTGGCTCCTGGGTAATGGGCCTTTGTGTCATATGTGGAGAACTGACTGCACAGCCATTTGGGGTTACCTCAGTTCTACAGGAATTTAATTATGATTCCTCTTTTTTCCTTTTGATGCCATAGAATATATGGTGCAGACAACAATAAAGGTATAATAAAAATTATATACAGTCCTGGACACTGGTCTAAGGACTTAATGTATAATAAATCGTCTAATTCTCACAATCTGCTAAAGTAGATTCCATCATTATCATCCCCAATACTATTATTATCATCTCTCCATTTAAAGATGAGGGAACTGAGGCAGAGGTGCTAATTAATCTGCTAGTGAGACAGTCACTCTGCTATGTGGTTCAACCAGGACTTGAACCCAGACACACTGGCTCCAGAGTCCATGTGCTTAACCACCATACTATAATACCACAGGGCATACTCCTCGCCACACCTGTGAAAAACTGAAAAATAAATGCAAATAAGAGAGTCTAAAAATTTGCAGGAAGTCCAAGAGACAACTCCCTCTCTCTCCACACTGAAGCCCAGTCTCCAGGCTTTCTCTCCTCTCTCCCTTCCTCCCTGGGGCTGTTGACTTACAGGTTATTTATAAAGAGATAAGCACAGTTGTTTCCCTTAATTCAGAGGGTGATGGAAACTACATTTCTATTTCATATATTAAACTAGTTGCTAGAAGTCATTCTAGAGAAGAAATTATTCACGGCAAAGTTGTCATGCTGGACAAAAGCAAATATCCTTAATATATCCCAAGTGTAAGCAAATAATAGCTAACTAGGAAAGGCCAGTAGAGAGAACTTACAAAAGCAAATGGAAAATAAACCCAAGTATATTGTTTGGATCTCAACAGAAAACAAATAAATTAAATTAAAGCAATGGGATATCCCATTTTGCATGAACTTATCAAAGATTTTTATTTTTTATTTATTTTTAAAAAGATTTTATTTATTTATTTTGAGAGAGAGAGAAAGAGAGAGAGAGCACAAGCAGGGGGTACAGCAGAGGCAGAGGGAGAAGCAGACTCCCTGCTGAGCAGGGAGCCTGACACAGGGCCTCGATCCCAGGACCCCGGGATCATGACCTGAGCTGAAGGCAGCTGCTTAACCGACTGAGCCACCCAGGCGCCCTATCAAAGTTTTTTAAAATGTGATCATCTTCAGTGCTAAGAAGGATATGAAAACTGTCCTTCCTTGCTGGAGTGCAAATTGGTTCTTCTTTTCTAGGCATCAACCAAGCTATAAATACTATAAACCTTAAAAGAGGTAATTCCCCGGGGCGCCTGGTGGCTCAGCCGTTAGGCATCTGCCTTCGGCTCAGGTCATGATCCCAGGGTCCTGGGATGGAGCGCCGCATCGGGCTCCCTGCTCCGCCGGGAAGCCTGCTTCTCCCTCTCCCACTCCCCCTGCTTGTGTTCCCTCTCTGGCTGTGTCTCTCTCTGTCAGATAAATAAAATCTTAAAAAAAAAAAGAGGTAATTCCCCTGCATGCTATAGTTTATATTTATACAAAGGAAATTATCAGATAAGTAAAAAATTAATATACAATGATAATCAGAGGACTAGTTCTAATAGCAAAATCTTAGACACTTAACATGTTCAACAGTAAGGCAATGGTTACCTAAATTAATTTAGGTCCAAACAATACCAAACAATAAAATATATGGAAAATATACTTCTGGAGAGGTTTTAGTGGTATGTTTATAATGTAAAGAGGGAAATAAGCAACATAAAAATTGTAATGAGATGATGTATTAAATGTAAGGTGCCCAGTGCAGTCCCTGGCATGTAATAAGGAACTCAATCTGTAAATGGTATGCACTGAATGATCTAAAGTATATCAAAAACTTGGAAACGAGGCTGAAGGAAATGTGGCAAAAGAACAGCGGATAGCTCGGATAAGAATTAAAGATGTTTTGTTCCCGCATCCTTACATTTTCTAATGCCTTCATGTCTTTGCCTATAATATTTCTTTCTGTAGAACGAGATAAAGAATTTAAAACTCATAAACAAAACAAATAAAAGCACTCTAATTCTTCACACTGCAGGAACAGACCTCAAAGAATAGGGACATCCCTGACCCACACATCTGGTTTTTTTCCTTCTGTCAACGGTGGGTGACTATTTACCCCAGCTACTAAAACCTGCCTGGAGGTTTAGTGGGAGGAAAACCAGGTACAGGCAGCGCCAGGGGGATACAAATTCCCGGAGTTCCAGAAACAGGTTGAATGTATGAGGCTCGTGGAAGAGAAGCAAACAGAAAGCATGCTTTATAAGAAAGGTTCCGAATCTGCGTGGCATCGCTTGCGACAAAACTGGAATTATGATAGAAGCAACATTAAAGGTGACGTGGTGTTCCCCACTTCTGAAAGTGTTGATAGATGAACACGTAATATTCAGGAAATATTTCTTAATGATTAAGGTACTTACGTATCTATCTAGTTTAATGTTCACCACAACATTTATAGGTGTTTTCCATAGAGATCCTGGCCGGACGTGTTCAGGATCCCTTAGTGAAAATTTCTTAGAGGTACTTGGGAGATCCTTGACTAAAATCACAAGTTCCTTCCGTGTTTACAGTGCTGCAAGTGTTCAAGTGCATTGTTGATTGAGTATTTATTCCTATTCAAATGAGGGCTCCCTGCTCAGTGGGGAGCCTGCTTCTCCCTCTGCCTCCCCTCCTGCTCATGCTCTCTCTCAAATAAATAAATAAAATAAAAAAGAATGCCTGCAATCAGTAAACAATTATGTACCAACTATTAGTATCATTACTCTAAAATAAAGAAAATCTACCCCACTTTTAAAGATCTTTAAGTCTGCCAAAGAGTCATAAAACTGAGAAGAAACCGTAGACATTGATATTTAAGTCCCTTTATTGAGCTTCCTTCCCTTTTATTGTAATGATAACCACTGCTAGTTCAGCTTTTAAATGCTTAACACACCCAAAGACTTTAATAGAAATCTCACACATTTAAAAAAAAAAAAAAGTTTCAGGCGTAAACCTTTTCAACTAGCCCCTATTTCTCCACTGAGCCTCCTAAAACAATATCATAAAATTCTCAACTTCAAAGCATTCAATTCCACTGAACTCACTACACCTGAATGAGTCAATTACCCCAGTTAGAGTGGGCCAAGTATCTTAAAAGCTTTTACATTTTACTAACACCACCTTTCTAATAGAAGGAACAACTGGGCCTACAGTTGTTTTGCCTACAAGGCAAAAACAAAAACAAAAACAAACCAAAAAAACTTGAAGGTTTCGGCCATTACTAACTATATCAAAGATTTTTTAAATTTATTAATAATCGGGATAAATCCAAGTACTGATCGGGATAAATCTAATTAATTAAACGTTCAGTTTTTGTGGTTTTAAAATATTTATTAAAATCAAATTATTGGGGCACCTGGGTGGCTCAGTTGGTTAAGCGGCTGCCTTTGGCTCAGGTCATGATCCCAGGGTCCTGGGATCAAGTCTCACATCGGGCTCCCTGCTCAGTGGGGAGCCTGCTTCTGCTTCTCCCTCTCCCTCTGCCTGCCACTACCCCTGCTTGTGCTCTCTATCTGTCAAATAAAAAAAATAAAATAAAATCTTAAAATCAAATTATTTAACTAGTTTTAAAAACCACTGACAAAAGTCAAGGGGCGCCTGGGTGGCTCAGTCAGTTGAGGTGTTGATCTCAGGGTTCTGGGTTGAAGCCCTGTGTTTGGCTCCATGAAAAATTGACAAAAATCAATTGTTTCTCTCCATTTTAACTGGGTCTTTGGTAACAGACAAAAATCAATTAAATTGGGACCTGTTTTGCAGCAAATTTTAGAAGTATATCCAGCAAGATGCTCTCTGAATAGCAAGAAATAGAAAAGACATGGTCTATAATGGGGTATCGGTTTTCATTTTTTGAAAGTCACTTTAATGTCTTTATACATGTGTACTTTTCTAGGTAAATGCCTGTACCTCTCCTAACAAAAATATATAATAAACATGCATTTCATGGGTTTTTTTCATAATCTTCAAAGAATGATGTATACTGTCTATTAAGAGTTAATGAATTCAAAAGTGAATTAAAAAATTCAGCCTCAGAACTCAAAGGATCAATTAAAGAAACAAAACCAAACAAAACACTAGTTCCAAGGATGGGTGTTAATAAAGTTAAGGGTTGGTGGCGCCTGGGTGGCTCAGTTGTTAAGCGTCTGCCTTCGGCTCAGGTCATGGTCCCAGGGTCCTGGGATCGAGCCCCGCATCGGGCTCCCTGCTCCGCGGGGAGCCTGCTTCTCCCTCTGCCTCTGCCTCTCTCTCTCTATCTCTCATGAATAAATAAATAAAATCTTTAAAAAATAAAAAATAAAAAATAAAAAAAATAAAGTTAAGGGTTGAACTAAAACATATGAAATGTATCTTTAAGAAATGGGGTTATACCTATTTCACTGAAAATATGTGATCATAAACCTAAATAAAAACAGTGAGATCGAGGCGCCTGGGTGGCTCAGTCGTTAAGCATCTGCCTTTGGCTCAGGTCATGATCCCAGGGTCATGGGATCGAGCCCCACATCTGGCTCTTGGCTCGGCTGGGAGCCTGCTTCTCCCTCTTCCTCTGCCTCTCCCCTGCTCATGCTCTCTCTCTCTCTCTCTGTATCTCTCTGTCTCAGATGAAAAAAAAAACAAAAAACAAAAAACAGTGAGATCCTCCAGCCCAAAATACATTGTCAATGATACTCCCCTAATCATATTGCAATTAGCTATAAAATTTTTAGAAAGAAAAATACTAAAATATGAAAATCTGGAGGAAATAAATTTTTGTTAAAGATTTTATTTATTTATTTGATAGAGAGAGAGAGACAGCAAGCACAAGTAGGCAGGGTGGCATGCAGAGGGAGAGGAGAAGCAAACTCCCCACTGAGCAGGAAGCCCAACCTGGGACTCGATCCCAGGGTCTTGGGATCGAGCCCCGCATCGGGCTCCCTGCTCGGCAGGAAGCCTGCTTCTCCCTCTCCCATTCCCCCGCTTGTGTTCCCTCTCTCGCTGTCTCTCTCTCTGTCAAATAAATAAATAAAATCTTTAAAAAAAAAAAAGTTAAATTATAGAAAGTTCACAGTGAGTGACTGATTAAACAGAAGATTTTCCTAAAAATATTTGTCATTCCAATATACTAGGATAAAGAACCTTAAGACTAAAAATTTTGAGTGCTCAGTATAGAAATGAATCACAATAAACATATAAGCTTGAACTTAGATGACCTACACGACCCAATGCTTTGGAATGGTTTTTGCTCAACAGGCCTAAAAGTACAAATTCATTTTTGACTCTAAAACAATAATTTTTTTTAAAGAACTAATCTATTTCTAAAATAAAATGATTGGAAGTTAAATGTAATTAGGGATGCTATTTAAATTCTATGAGTAACTATGCCAAAAGTTACACATTTGTACCTGCCTGTTTACACAATCTGAAAACAGATAAAGTTATGAACTTTAACATTTCAATAAAGCCATGTTATATTTTCAGGGTGCCTGGGTGGCTCAGTCAGTTAAGCGTCTGCCTTCGGCTCAGGTCATGATCTCAGGGTCCTGGGATCAAGCCCCACATCTGGCTCCCTGCTTGGTGGGGAGTCTGCTTCTCCTTCTCCCTCTGCTCGTGCTCTCTCTCACTTGCTCACTCTCTCTCTCAAATAAATAAATAAAACATCTTAAAAAAAAAAGCCACGTTCTATTTTCATTCAGGTTTTCTAGCGTTATCAATAGAAATATCTATCTGTGGTATACATAGGTAACTTCTCTACGTAAATGCCTGTGCTCTTTTAACAAAGATAAGTGGAAAGTAAATGGGAGCAGGAAGACTTGAAGGTAGGGACTAGAAGACAGAACAGGTAAAGAGCTAAGGCCAAGTTTGTGGACTGTTGTCTGGTTCCTATTAATAAAGGGCAGCCCAGCTCACCTATGTCCATACATGAAAAATTAAGTGGATCATTGAGATGATGTTTACATAATTCATATTAGAAAATACTTGGACCCTCCTCTTCCCCTAAGAGGCCTGAGGTGACCTCTGAAAATGCTTGACCCCGAAACCTCTACAAAATCATGCAAATCAAGAGGTTCAAATCTGCGTGTTCACTTTAGGAACACACGTGAAACTGCCCAGGCTATCAAGGGTATGCATATCCGAAAAGCCACCAAGTATCTGAAGGATGTCACTTTGCAGAAGCAGTGTGTGCCATTCTGTCGCTACAATGGTGGAGTTGGTAGGTGTGCCCAGGCCAAACAGTGGGGCTGGACACAGGGCTGGTGGCCCAAGAAGAGTGCTGAATTTTTACTGCACATGCTTAAAAATGCAGAGAGTAATGCTGAACTTAAGGGTTTAGATGTTGATTCTCTGGTCATTGAGCACATCCGGGTGAACAAAGTCCCCAAGATGCAGCGTAGAACGTACAGGGCTCATGGTCGGATTAACCCACACATGAGCTCTCCTTGCCACACCTAGATGATCCTTACTGAAAAAGAGCTGGTTGTTCCTAAACCAGAAGAGGAGGTTGCACAGAAGAAAAAGATATCTCAGAAGAGACTGAAGAAACAAAAACTTATGGGCTGGAGTAAATTCCACATAGGATAAATGCAAATAAGAATAAAAAGAGAATGTTGGTTATCTATTATTAAACATATTTCAAGTATCCTCAAAAGAAAAAAAAATACTTGTACCTAAAATATCCAGATCACTGAAGCAAAGATGAATCTTGAATTAACTGAATAGTGCCATACTCCTTCATTTTGCTTTGTTGGCTAAAGACTGACTAGATGGTTATTTTATGCCCTCCTGAGTATTTCTAAAAGTCTCCATCCCTCACCTCCAACCCCACAGCTTTTCCACTGTCTAACTTGAAAGAATCTTCTTTCAAGAAGTATGCAAAGCAACTCTTAGATCTGGAGTGGGTTCAGACACTGGAGTTAAATGACAATGTGATCCTGATACCCTTAGAATTATCATCATCTAACATTAAAAGCAACAAGCAACAAGCCTTCTTCACAAAATTCAACCTTCAATTTAACAAAAGGCCCTATGTAAAAATTTTATCATCATATACTATTTATAACTAATGCAAATACAGGGATGGATAATATGATTATAAAATAATTTCCATTATCCCTGGGAATCCTAAAACACCAAGGACTGCACGAAAATACATCTTTTCTAAAAAGATACATAAAAGTTCAGATCATAGTTACCACACATTTCATTTTCTAACACCATAACATAGATCATATTTTTCTTCTCTATACATTTTCTCAGTCTTCTCATTCTTAACCTAGTGCTATTAGGCCAATATCCCAGTGCTCTTTAAAGTTTATTGAATGACATGCTAAATTCCTCACACTTAGGACTTTTCAATCCTAAAACTAATATGAACTGTGATTCCCCAAAGTGGCAAGAAACATGAGTATTATGTGGACATAGTATTTTCCTAGATAGCTGACCAAATCTGTAGTCGCTGTGGTGGCGCTGATTAAATGAGACTCTGGCCTTTCCTGTTTCAGGAGAGCAGACTGCACTATTCTCCAGCCATTTTTCTTATAAACGAATATAGCAGATTTCAAGGATTTTAGGGATCCATTCAGAACAATTGTCACTACATGAGAAACAACAGCTTAATACTCTGCCTGCATTTTAAAAGTTTGACATGCCTTATGATGCTATATTTTGAGTAAAATACTAAGTCAGGCTTATAATGTTCTTAAATACAGAAACTGTACCTCATGTTACTTTCTGAGCCTCACATATAACAATGTACAATTCCTTTTAAATAGTGTTTCTTCTAATTTTTGTCTTAGTAAAAACAAATTTGCGGATAAAAAGGTTTTCTTGGGTAGTATTTAATCTTAAAAATTCCTACACTACCCTGTAGACCCTAAAATACAGAACACAAAATGTAAACAATAACAGCCTTATAACCAATAAATACCTCAGTGGGGGTAGTGGAGAAAGTCAGAAAAATATACAAAGCATTGAAAGGCTGGATACGTGAAGGATGCCAGAGGGGAGCAGGGGAGGGCTTCACGAGGTTCTAGGCAAGCCCTGTGATGACGTCACCTCACAGCCATAATGTTACAGCAGTCAGCACAGGCCTCCTCTTTTCCTATTGGTGAACACCCTGTCAGCCGACATCAGAAGATAATCATCATTGGCCAGACAATTACAACTGGAGCGACTAACTAGCATCCACCGCTGTTAGCACGAACCTGGCAGGCTGCTGAAAGAGAAGGCAGAGCCCAGCTGCCCTTCTCACTCAATGAATTTTATGTCACCTTGCCTTACCAGTCACTATGTGATTTCGCTTCCTTGCTAGCAGCACTTATAAATTAAGTCAGCTATTAGTGGCCATAACAGGTAAAGGCGAGACATCTCCTTAAGGGACAAAATGCCTTTCTTTTCAATGTTGTAAAATCACAGACAGGGCTCTTCAGTGTAAAATTGGAAGTCAAAAATGCTACTGAGCTAGAAGCAAGCATTTTTTCTCTACCTCTACCTCGTCTAATAAAGTCCTATTTACCGGATAACATTACTGGAGATATTTTTAACTTGCCGTGTAGTTTCAAGATGAGGTCTCAGGAGGATTCTCCAAGGAAATATATTTATGACTTTGCATTCATTTCAACTGCTGCTCTATTATACATGAAACTATTTGCTAGAAAATTAAAAAGGTCTATGTACCTATCCTGTGTTTAGAACAATGAGTATAGGGTTAATCATTTAAGGCAGCAATAAGCCTGATAAACTTGCCACAGTTGAACACTTTAGTGTTTACACAAATACCACTCCAAAATAAGGGGACCATAACATTAATATGTAATAAGGTAATGAATATGGAATATAGGATATGGCTAATAAACTACTCTTATTTAAGGTTCTCTTAAATAATGCTACGGAGCGCACAGACAGCATACTGACAAAACAGCACTCCTGGCCTTTCTCACAATTCTTCAAAGGACCGGGTAGCTCTTTTTTGAGAGAGAAGTTATAATTCTCTACATTAACAAGCTTTGTTTGAGGCCCTAAGACATTCTTAAGGACAAGTGCAAATGACTGCTCAAAAGACAGAGTAGATGCTTCACAATATTGTGTTTGTCACCCAGAAGCTATTTCAAACCATTTTGTAAAGGTAAAGCTTTGGTTTCCTAAACTTCCCCTGCCCCCAAGAGGGTTTAAGCCTTGGTTATGGAGCTCCCTACTCCTGTTAAGAAGGGAAAGAAAAAAGAAAATCGTTTTCTTACGCACCTTGGCCGAGACTTTTTGCTGTTGGGATTTTGGTGGGGAAGGCTTAGAAAATTGGACCCCCAGGATACCGGGAGAGATGCACCCCCTCTGGAATAGGGGATAAAAAGGAGAAAGCAAGACAATTAAGGTCGGGAAGACCTGCAAGGAAAGAGAAACAGCCAGTAGAGCTTTTTGACTGCAAAAGGCAAGCTAAAAAAATAGGGTCAACAAAGAAAAAGTCAGGAAGGGAAAAATCCCAGTACGTGCCTATGACATAGCATTCAAACTCAGGGGGAGGCCAAATATGTTAAACTTCAGGTATTAACAGGTAGACCTGGCAATAAAATGGGCACCAGTAATCATTTTAACTCACTGGATAAGCATCTTCCCCAGCATCTGCCATGTACAAAGCTCTCTTCAGCGTGCTCCGAATGAGACAAGAACCATGCCCTAGAGAGCTGACGGTCTGGAAGGAAGGAGGCACCGGCAGACATGTAAAAATTCATGCATATAAATAAAAGCTAGGAAAGATGTTGCCAGAAGAACGGTCCCTAAAGAGCTAGAAGGAATACAGTGATGAGAGCTCAACAGGAGAAAAGAACTTGGCGCATTTTTGCCATTTTCGGTCCGGGTGAGGGCAAGGCCCTGTCTGGCTCATTGTGTACTTGTTGAGTGAATGCATAAAAGAGGCGGGAAACGGTTACCTGGCCTCAGAGAAAAGGCAACCGGTAAATAAGAGGCACTATCGATCGCGGCGGTGCAAGGGAGGGTTGGCCGACCGTGAATGGGGGCAGCCAAGGCGAGGGGACGCCGGCTCCAGAAAGGCAGGTTCAATAAAGGTGCACCAAGCTGAAGACAAGGGAGGCTAGAAAACAGCACACAGCGCTCATGGGGGAAGAAGATGGGCTCGAGTGGGGTGGCAAGAGAACCGGACAAACAGCTGCAGAGATGATCCAGCCGCTCAGGGGGCCCGCCTGGCAGCTCCGAGCGCCCGCGGCCTCGGGCCCCCGCCCCCGCCCCGCCTTCAGCACCACCCTCTAGGCGGGAGGAGGAAGTGCCTCCGGAGAAGGTCCCCAGGCCGCAGGGCCCCGAGAGGGGTCGGCCTCCCCAGGCGCCAAAGGCCTTTCAATGTCTGCACTCCCACGGGGTCGGCCTCGAGGTGTACCACCACCTTCCGGACCCACCCTCGGCGCTCGCCGGCCCAGGAGGGGCCCCAGCCCCGCGCCCCAAGTGCCCGCCGCACTTCCAGGGCTTCGGGGCGGATCGCGTCCGCCTGCTGGCTTCCGGCTCCGGCCAGACGGGGCTCTCGGGCCCCCAAACGCCCCGCACCCCGTGCAGTCCCCAGCCCAGCCGCAGCGGGCGTGAGTGCGCCGTGCCCTCCGCACCCGCCCCCAACAGGCCGGGCCCAGCCCGCGCGCAGCGCGCAGGGGGCGGGCTCGGCCGGGCTACAGCCGCAAATGGCCAGCGGGCCTCGGGCGGGCCAGCGGGACGGGAGGAGGCAGGCACCGCGGCCAAGCCTTCAAGGGCCAGTCACAACACCTGGGGACCGGAGGAAAGGAAGTTGAACCTCCCTCCACCAGCTCCGGCCCGCGGCACCCCCTCCTACCGTACCAGCCAGCCCCGGCCCCCCGCGCGCCCGCGTCTTTGGTTTCCCATTGATGAGAGGGGGGAGGGAAGGCAGGTCGTGACGGCGCGGGGCACGCGCGCTCGCGCACGCGGCGGCGGGCAGGATCCCTTGGCTCCGGAGAGCCCCTCAGTCCGACCCTCCCATCGAGCACCCAGGAGGCTGCAGGCCACTGCCCAGCTCCGGGGTGCGTTGAGCGTGCACTTTACTGATCGCCAGCCCCGGGCTTAAGGAGAGGACCGGCATGTCTGCCACGGCAGCTCGGTCTACAAGGAAGAAGAGAGATGGGCACACCCTCCCCTGTTAAATATTGCAAGGTGACACAGGATCGCCTCCCACACAGGGATTTTCAAAAGGACTGGCGGAGGGAACACACTAAACAAGCAAAACTCTTTCCCTATTAGAAGTTTGGGGAAGAGCCCCCAAGGACTCTGCGGACCGAGGGATTTTTGATCTCTGTCTCAACTCCAATCAACAGCTTCCTACTGAATTAGAACTGAGTGTGTCCAAAAGGCCTTTCCGTAAAACAGAAACTTAATAATGGCGTGGCTTCACTTGCTCGGGTTCATTCATTTTTATTACTGTTTTCATTGTCCCCTCCCCCTCCGCCCCCGCCTCTTAATGAAACCGGAAAGGGATCCGCGTGGGGAAAGGGGTCCAGGAAAGGAGAAATCCGGCCGGGGAGCCCCAGAGAGTAGGGCAGTGAAGTAGGAGGGCTGCAAGGAGAAAGGAAGGACACGGGGGATGGAGAGAGGGCGAGGACCAGAGAGCGCAGGCGGGAGAGGGTTAAATGGAGCAGAAGCCTGGGTCCTTCCTCCACTGCCTCTCACACTCAGCTTGCGGGAGGCCAAGCTAGAAAACCCAAATCTAGATGAAAATCAGAAGGTAGCACAGGTAGGGAATCTGGACTGTAGCATCTCTCCCGCCTTCCGTGTCGCGCAGACATCTACTCTATATACTCATGTATGTTCTATGTTATATAATCTATGTTAAAGATGTATGTGTAGCCACGGTTCACACAGGGGCACTCACAGACCCACGCGCTTCATGCAGCCCCAGTGGTTCCGGCACCCGGGAGACCCGGGAACTCAGCGACCAGCTTCTCTGCTGCCTGCGATTCATCGCTCCATTCACGCCCCAGACAGAAAACACCGACATTAAGGCACAGCGGGAAGACGCGCAGGGCTCCCGGGAAGAGTATCACGCGAAACCATCACCTACCAGTTTTCCTGCATCCACTGGATGGCTTCATTCTCGTTGAACTGCTTTTCGAATTCATATTCTTGTAAAGTCAACACTGACATGTTCATTGGGGCTGATCTTCGGAGTCGCTATGTGTTCTCTACACAAAATAAAATAATCTGTAAAGCGCTTGATTTCGAATGCTCTCCTGTTTTCCCCACCCACCCCCCTAGGTCTTCCCCCGGCGGCTGGATCTCCGCGGGCCGGCCTCTCCCAGCCTCTCTCAGCTACATCCAGGGTTGAGCATTGCCTGTGCCAAGGCTCCCAGGTCCTCGCTTCGGCGCTCTCCTCCTCCCGGCGTCCGCATCCACCGGCGGAGGAAATGAATGCCTTGCGGTCTTAGTGCCCGCACGTTTGTCCATCACCCTTTTTACTTGTCTACAGGGAAATCTCCTCCCCCTCGTGCGATCAGAAAATTAACCCTTTGCGAGAGAGAGAAAGCGAGACCTCTCGCCCTGAAGGGCAGTTTTGCTGACGCGAAGGTGACTAGGGGAGTGGAGGAAGGGTGACGAGAAGGAGGAAGCGGCCTCGAGGTCATTCACAATCCCCAATCCCAACCTCGTGGGCAGCCTAGCCTTGCCTCTGAACGTAGTTTCGGCTTGCCAGGCGCAGCCGTCAGGCGCGCGGACCTGCAAGCTTGGCTAGTAGGCGTTTAAGAAACAGTGAAACCTGCCCGCTCTTTCGCCAGGAGAACTCCAGGCAAATTTGTGCTGCGATCACACGTAAGAGGAACGCGCTTTCCACCTTCTTGCCCCCGCCATACTCTCGGGATCCCCCACCCCAGAGCTATGGCTTTGACTACCGCAAACCTGGGGCCCGGCAGCCCCCAGATCTCCTCGATCACTCGCGGGCTGGGGATGCTGGGGTGAGGAGATGGAAGGTGGAGAGCGACCAGTAGCCGGAAGAGGGAGAGACGCTACTAGGTGGAGGGTTTGGGTACGGCAAGAGGTAGACTTAATGAACTGAGACAAAGGGGGGAAGGAAGTTAGCAGATAGGAGAACTGGACCAGCTGGTCCAATGCAAAAACTTTATTTATATGTAAAATTTCGTTTTATATATTTCACGGGTAGGTGGAACAGAATAGTGTTGAGGAGAAGGCTAAATGCAATGTTGACCCCTACTGAAACCCCAGTCTCATAGCAGTGTCCTAAACTCAGCTTCTTTTTACACCCCTCCTTATTCTCAGGAGGTAAAGGATTTTCTACTCCGGCCGTCCCTCCACTCATTACCCACAGGTTCGGAAAAAATGAGGTATAGGAGACATGGAGTTACCTAATAATTAATTTATGGATGTAATTGCAAGCCCCATGTAATAAGGAACCTATGCTTTAAAAATTAGGTGGACATTAGGACCAAGAAGAAAATTCCCTTCCTTACTCCGTGCTCATTTCCCCATCTCACCTGTAGTCCAAGTAGAGGGTTGGAGTAAGTAAAGTTAGGTTACCTGGAAACTATGAAAAGTGGGAACTGGGAGAAATATCTCTGTAAAGGAGGAAGATATAACAAGAAATTAAAGAAAGGGTTTTTTAAATCCAATACAATATTACTTAAAAGGCTAGATTGGTTGATGATTAACAATAACTTGTAAGGTGATCCTCCCAAAAAGATTTCAGGTATAGACTTTCCTTGTCTCTCCATTTCAGGGTTGTCATTCTAGATAATTCTGCAGTACAAGTCAGAATGAATTTAAAAATAAAGGCCAGGTGATATTGACCTAGAAGATGGGTGTGGTCTGATGAGAGAAAGATTTTCTACAGTACCTAGGCCTGTGAGCAATCAATAAATATTTGTAAGATGAATGAGTGATTGATTAAATAAATGAAAGAAGGGAGGGAAGTGAGAAAGGAATCAAATTCCAGCAGACGTTTTACTGTATATTGCAAGGATAAATCTTTAGTCTTAAAAAGATTTGATTTTCAGGGCGCCTGGGTGGCTCAGTTGGTTAAGCGACTGCCTTCGGCTCAGGTCATGATCCTGGAGTCCCTGGATCGAGTCCCGCATCGGGCTCCCTGCTCGGCAGGGAGTCTGCTTCTCCCTCTGACCCTCCTCCCTCTCATGCTCTCTGTATCTCATTCTCTCTGTCTCAAATAAATAAATAAAATCTTTAAAAAGATTTGATTTTCAAATTCAGTGCCCTTACGAGTCATCACATCAATTTCCAACCAATATGAAACATTCTCATTTACTCTGTTTCTCACTCAAATAATGGTTGTTATTGCCTGTTTATTTTTCAAAGATGGATATGAGGTTATGTTAAAATATCTGATTTGTTCTTAACAGTGTCTAAAGAAAAATTACTCTGACATGGGAGATATGTCCCTATTTTTGACCTTTAAAATGGACAACTACAAAAAATGATAAATGCTTGGTAGTACTAAGTGCTTCCAAGCGTATTCAGGCACTGCCAGTGGCAGTAAAAACCAGTGACCATCCCAAAAGCAATTTGGCCACCTATTTGGTCATTTTAAACCCATTTACCCTCTAACCATTTATTCACCAGATATGAGCTCTTGAGACTCAGTGGAGAAGAAATGAGATAGGGCACTTGCTCTTTTGGAGCTCACATTTCAGAGGGCAAGACAAAATAATTTCGTACAGAGTGAAGCGCTAGAATGAAAATTAATCAGGGGCGCCTGGGTGGCTCAGTCGTTAAGCATCGGCCTTCGGCTTAGGTCATGATCTCAGGGTCCTGGGATCGAGCCCCACATCAGGCTCCCTGCTCCACGGGAAGCCTACTTCTCCCTCTCCCACTCCCCCTGCTTGTGTTCCCTCTCTCACTGTGCCTTTCTCTGTCAAATAAATAAATAAATAAAATCTTAAAAAAAAAAAAAAGCCTCAGACTCTTGGTTTCAGCTCAGGTAGTGAGTGATCTTAGGATCATGAGATCCAGCCCCCAAACAGACTCTAGGCTTAGCAGAATCTGCCTAAGACTGTCTCTTCCGGGGGCTCCTGAGTGGCTCAGTCGGTCATGATCTCAGGGTCCAGGGATTGAGCCCCACATCGGGCTACCTGCTCAGCAGGGAGTCTGCTTCTCCCTCTGACCCACGCTCATCTCGTGCTCTGTCTCAAATAAACAAATAAAATCTTAAAAAAAAAAAAAAGACTGTCTCTCCCCTGCCCCTCCCTCCCGGCCTGCTAACCGCCCCCCCCCCCCCCCCCCAGCCCCCCCCAAAAACAAACACTTTCTCTCTCTCTCAAAAATGAATAAATCTTAAAAAAAAAAAAAAGGAAAAAAAGAAAATCAGTATGACGGTAAGGGATAGAAGTGCTCATTTAAGCCCTTTTAGGCCTCACAGAGAAGATGATTTTGATTTGAAACCAGAGTGGCAAAGAGGCAGCCACATCTTGCAGAAAGTTACAAGAAGCAAGAGCAAGTACAAAAGTTGTGGGGTAAGAAAGGAGTTTGCAGGAGTAAGGGCAAAAGGTTGGTGTGTCCCCAGGTTATAAATAAAGAGTAACTGACAGGTTAAAGAGACAAGCAGGCCAGGTCTTGGCAACTTGGTAATAAAGATATTTGGATTTGATTCTACCTGCAGCAGGGTATTAAAGGGTCTTTAGCTGGGAATATCGCATGATAATTCCTAGTAATTCTACAACTAGGAACTTATTCTGAAGATATACTTGCAAAAACATTCTAGATGTAAAAAAACAAAACAAAAACATTCTAGATGTATGTACAAGATATGGTTCAGCAGTTTATAATAACAAAACACTGGAAATAATGGGGGGCTGGTTAACTAAATGATGACACATCTTTATAATGGTCTATTATAAAGCTTTGCTAAAAGAAATGGTTCTGTAGGTTGTAATATTGAAGGATTCCAGATATATCTTTAAGGAAAATAAAAAAGTAAGGCACAGCACATTGTGTATAGTGTTACATTAAGAAAAACATTTACAATTGCACATAATTTTTTTTTCTGGAAAGACAAACAAGAATTCGTTGGTGATGTACGTGTGGAGAAAGACCTGGGAGCAGACTAAGCAGAGCTCCTACTTCTTATTTATACTGTTTGTTTTTCTGAAGTATTTGATTTTTCTTATGATGTATTTGTATTTCATTAAAAAAAAGTCAACAGGAATTAGCAGAGTAGTGAGATAATGGGTCAGTTTTCTATTTTTAGTTTTCTCTATTGAAAGATTTCATATGTAGCATAATATTAAAAATAAAACATTCTAAATGGTGACTTTTCTAGACTTATTTTAGGGGCTATAGAAGGTTGGGAAAGATGGAGGGGAAGGTTGGGAGGGTGCCCAGCAACACCACTAGGAATCTTTATGAAAAGATTTATTGTGTGTGTTTCTGACCCATAACCAGATAGGTAATTACTATTGAATACAAATAACTGAGGCTCAAAAAGTAACAGTTAATTGATATTTAGTAGTAAAATTTTAAAAAGTTAGGCCAGAGAGTAAGCAGTATTTGAAAGACATAAATTTACTGTAAAGATGACTCAATTACTAAGTAAAAGATTTGGATTTTAGTACTAACTTTATTCCAGACCTAGCTATCTGACCTTGGGGAAAGTAGATCCATCCTTTAATTTCCTTTTCTATGTATAAAATAACAGTACTGAGCTGGATGATCTTGATACCAGCTCAATTTCTCTGGCACAGAAATATGTTAAAATACACACATTGTTTCTAATAATACTTACCTGCTTTTCTAGAACTCTATTCCATAGGTGGAATTTAAACAAGCTGAATCATTTGAGATCCTCTGAACATCTTAAGTTTTGGCTCTTTTTCTCCCATAATTCCCTCTACTCGAGATACCATTCCATGACAAACTCCCCATTTCTACCTGTCGAATTTAGTCCACTCTTTGGATATTCACAAGCTACTACCTACTTGAGGCTTTTCCTGTTCACAGAGATGATCTCTCACTCTTGCTTCTGACGCTCTTGAAGCTCTAGTTAGCGTAGCTCTTAAGGCCCTGCCTGAGCCATCCACTTCCATGTAGGAGATTATAAATTTCCTTAAGGGCAGGGATGATGATTTTTTTTTTATTGTATTCATTTGCTAGAACTGCTGTAACAAATGACCACAAACTGCCACGTTGCCCCAGAGTTGCATAGCTCTGTTTATTGGAGATATTTTCAAAAAGTGGACAGCATATTGTTTTGTGAAAGAGAAATGCTTTTTTGTCTTCTTAATATTGCATATTAAAAACTCATCCATAAACTGATAACTGCCATAGAGAAGAAAAATCAATATTTGGTTCCTGAACATCTTCACTTTAGACTTCTTTGAAAATTCTAAATCCTAGGAAGAATTATTTTTTTCTCATAGACATAATTTATTGATAAACCAAAGAGGCCAAGGAACCTTTAGCCAACCCCTAACCCTTTCCTGAGCAAAAACTGACAGAATAGAGATGGCTCTCCACCTCCTCACGAGGTTTTTGGTTGGAACAGGGACGTTGAGGCCCAGGGCTTCCTTAAAGACTCTGGCAGGACTGAGCCCTCTCCCACACAGTGGAAGGAACAAGCTGAGCCAGGCACCCACCTTCTGATCCTGCTACCCACTGCCCTCCAGTGATGCTTTGGGATGCCCAGGGTAGTATCCCCACTCTCCTTATCAGAATTCTGAGTATCTCCTTCTCTTGACCCCGAATTTTGGGGTGGGTCTGTGATACCTCAGACCCTTTCCCAAATAGACCTGTCTTAAAAGATCTTATTATACTGACAAATGTTCTTTATTGATTTTGGAGGGAATTGAAGTAAATATAAAAGACATTGACTATTTTATGTAAATAAGAGAAGTGCAAATAATTAGGTAAAAATAAAGTCACACTCCAAAATTGATACCTACAAAAGTTTAAGTATATGAGCAGTGAGCACAGCAGTTCAAGAGGAAGAAATTTGACTTAAGAAAATAATAAGACTGGACTTTCACAAGTCCAGTTTTACCCTGGGGTTTTCACAACACTGTGAGCACGTGCCTGCCTCATTCAAGACTTCCTGTCTGGAACCATCTGAGTCTATAAGCCAAGACTCTTTACTTTGGTAGTGAATAGCAGAGGGCAAGGAAGGTCCAGGGAATGAGTTTGTCTTGGGGCCGTTGGGGACTCAGGGCCTTTCTGGGAAAGATCAATGGGCTGATGGGCTTCTACCTGTCTTCTGCTTTCTTTATTTCAGATGTATTCTGATACACTTCCCCTATATACAGTCAATACACAGAATTATTCTGTAGTACAAAAATTTGTTTGAGATATAAATCAAAACCCCAAAGAATGCTATTTGATAATGAAAGCAGATTTTTCATCATTGCTATTAAGACCATAGAGCTCCTGGGGGGATATTGGACAACCTGTGTGTGAAAGGAAACCTCAAGATCTCACCTCTACATTCTCATTCTGATCTTCCTCTCTCTATATATGAATAGATGTATTAACGACCTGGCTGTTAGGAATTTGCATTTACTCCTCATTATCTGTGTTAATAGAAAAAGAGAAGATGCATGGAAAGTGTCTAACAATGAATAAACTTCTTTGAATTAGCAAGAAATACCCAAACCCTCTCCTGCTCTCTCTTTATGGGTCCCAGTTCAGACTCTACAGGAGGCCTCAAGAAAGGCAAGGGTCTCAGTGGGTCTCTTCCCTACCATGATCCAACCTTCACCTGTTGGAGTCATTGTGGCAGGGCAGAAGACAGTGACTGGGCCTTTGGAAGAGCATGGAGGTCACTCTATCATGTAAGCTTTAGGAGGGCCTTTTACCTCCTTTGTGACTTGGGCGAAGACTTACTAACGGTGAATACCAATTAAACTCCTAAGGACTTATCTTTTCGGCCTGTTCCCGGCCAGATAACCTAAAGGGGGAGAAAAAAAATCTTCAAATATTTTTCTTATGAGGAATCTCTGAAGAATATTTCCATCTGGTTTCAGTCCTAAGAATAATTGTGTCATCTCAAGTAATTGATCTATTAGAAAGACTCCTGTGCATTTTGTCTTCACTGTTAGAACTCTTGGAGGCAAATCTGGGACTTGCCCTTGTACCAAGGATTTAGCTTAATATAATACACATTTTTTATCTCATTCCTTTCTCCTTATAATTTGACCCTTACATTTTCTTTTATTGGTTTTTATAATCTTGAGGTATTTTATGCATCTTTCTGCTGTATTATGTATCTAGCAGAGTAGGAAAGAAATGGGAGGATGTAAGAAAGGACAGAAGGGAGAAAGAGAGGGAGGGAGGGAGAGGGGGAGGGAGGTTGAGAGGGAGAGAGACCTACCAGCCTCGAATGAAGGCAGACAAGACCTAAGAGGAGATGTCATTTCAACTGTTTGTTAGAGAAAGGAGAACTTGAAAGGGGAAAAGTGTGGCATATAGTGGAAAGAGTACTAGACTGTTGTCCGAAGGCCTGAGTTCTTTCCTAGCCTGGCCATTAATTTACTGGGTAATACTGGCAAAGCACTTCCCCTTTATGGCCCTTGGTTTCTTCCTCGGTGAAATGAAGATAGTGGGCAATGTGATCCGTAAGATCCCTAATGTTTTCATGGTCTTAGCAGGCAAAGGAGGCAGGGGGAGATAACTTGGCAAACTGCCCAGCCTGCAGACAGCTATGCTACTCCTGGCCTGACCATCTACGGTTCATGTGCTCTGAGCACGGCAGGCACCCACAGGGGCAGATTCCTTTCAACCAATTCAACTTCGACCTAGAGTCTTTCTTAATTAGACTATGTGGAAAACTCTTATACTTACTCAACTATCTTGAGACAAATCTTTGAAAGAGATTGGAGGGTGTTTTTTGGAAATTAAGAAGAGCTTGAAAAAAAAAAATGCCATCCAGAAAATAATAGAGTTTCCAAATTGCCAGATGAGTAAAATAGTTCCCAAAACATGGGTTTTCCAAGATAACACTGATTTATTCATGTCTGACTCTGTTCAAAGTCTCATACTTGAGGCTTTTAAAACTGTGAATAATTTTTTTTAAATTAACACTATATAATACCAGTTGTAAAGTCTAATGACTTATAGGGTGTCATGAATTTGAGTGTACTTTCTAATCATTTTGAGTTTTCAAAATTGACTTTTCAATCAGGATGTAGAGGAAGAAAAAAATGGGATTATTGGAGATAAGATAATAGGGGATTGGACATAAGCAACAAATGCAACATTGGCTTGAAAAGAGATTTGAAAGTAAGCAACACGGAAAGAAAAACTTTCCAAAGCTAGAGAAAGATCTGGGGAGATAAGGAAATGAGTGACATAAAGGACATAGCTTGCAGTACCAGTAGGAAAAATTTCAGAAAAACAGAGCCTATGCTCTTATTTTTTTCTATATGGACACGGACATTTCCTGTTTTTGTCTCTCCCCTTCTGGTAACTGCATCCCACTGCTATTTGGGGAACTTTGGGAAGCTCCTTAATTCCACATGGACCCTGTCAGTCATGGGGCAAGCTTCCCTCTCTCCCTCTTCTCCTCAACCACAGGAATAAAGTGAGCATTTGACTCCTCAAATAAATAAAGTAATACCCTCAAATGCTCCTAAGATTCTCTCTACAGGGCACCTGAATATGAAGTTATTGTCACAAACCCATAAGTGGATCAAGAGATCCTCTCACTACCAATATTGGATCAAGTGAAAGAGAAACTAGCAGAATCTGGGGAGTAACAGCTAGAACTTGCCTAAGCCTGAGCTGCTGAAAAGGGAAATGGTCCCAGTTTCCCAAGGGAGAACTTTGGTTTGCCTTTCTCTCTGTCCATTAATCTGACATCTCCTTATTTTAAACATCACCATTTCCTCGATCTTTCCCTCAAAGATCTGCCATGTTGAAAGATACGAAAAATATAGATTAATCACAAATAGAGGAATTAGTTGTGAAAATGATTGATATTGTCAAATGACAAATCAGATTACACAAATTTCCCCTGCACTATTATTTCTATCTTAAAATATGTAGTCTGGGAAATAAATCTGTAACCACATTTCTTTTTTTTTTTTTTAATTTTTTTAAAGATTTTATTTATTTATTTGAGAGAAAGAGAATGAGAGACAGAGAGCATGAGATGGAGGAGGGTCAGAAGGAGAAGCAGACTCCCCGCTGAGCAGGGAGCCCGATGCAGGACTTGATCCCGGGACTCTAGGATCATGACCTGAGCTGACGGCAGTTGCTTAACCAACTGAGCCACCCAGGTGCCTCTGTGACCTCATTTCTTAATTTTCCACCTCCATCTATAGCTCCTGGGCTTAAGAACCTCATCGTTCTCCTTTGGACAACTACCCATCTTTTTGTGCTATTAGAACTGGTCTTAAAAAGGAGGAGGTCTAGGGGCACCTGGGTGGCTCAGTTGGTTAAACAACTGCCTTTGGCTAAGGTCATGATCCTGGAGTCCCGGGATCGAGTCCCACAGTCCCAGGATCGAGTCCCACATCAGGCTCCCTGCTCAGTGGGGAGTCTGCTTCTCCCTCGGATCCTCCCCCCCTCATGCTCTCCCTCTCTCTCTCATTCTCTCTCTCTCAAATAAATAAATGAAATCTTTTTTTTTTTTTTTTTAAAGGAGGAGGTCTTAAAAAGGAGATGGCTCTTTGTTTTCCCACTTAGCACTGCCATTCATTCATACATTTGTTCATTCATATATCCACTCATTCATTCATTTTTAACAGACACTGAGTGAAGTCCTGAAGATACTCTCATAACCCCAGACCCCAGTGGGAGAGATGACAGTTTATCCAACTGTTATAACATAGTGAAGTAAGGACTCTGAGGAGTATATTATGGAGGTTACTTGAAGACAGAGTAGGGGTATTTAAAACAGACTGTGAGCTTTGGAGAAGGCTCTTGGAGGAGATAACAGTAGTTGAGATTTGAAGGACCAGCAGGACCTCTAGCTCAGAAATCCCTTGACAGGGAGGTATGTGGTGCTATGGAAAGGGCATGATCTTTGGCTTTAGGCTTTATCCTGGTGGGCACCACTTTCTGATAGTGTCTCTTCAGACAAATACAAAAACAATAGCTTACTATTTCTCAGACTTGAATTTAGTGCTTTGCAAGCATGGTCTTTTTTAATCTTCATAACAACCCTGTGGTCTAGGTTCTGTTAGAATATTCCCAATTTACAGGCACCTGGGTGGCTCAGTCGGTTAAGCGTCTGCCTTTGGCTCGGGTCATGATCCCGGGGTCCTGGGATCGAGTCCCACGTTGGGCTCCTCCTCAGTGGGGAGTCTGCTTCTCCCTCTCTACCCCTACCCCCTGCTTGTGCTCTCTCACACTCTCTCTCTCAAATAAATAAATAAAATCTTAAAAAAAAAAAAAGAATATTCCCAATTCACATGTAAGGAGGAGCAAGAGGGTAAGACATATTCTCATGTTTCCTTAGTTAGGGGATGAGGAACACAGGTAGTCTTGTTAAGAAACAATGCTCTTAAGCAACACACAATTCTATCTCTTTTACCTCTGTTTCCTTCTCTGAAAATGAGGATTAAATACAGTAAAAGGCTTGAATGGATAAATTATATAATGTGACTAACACAGCAGACATTAGCAGGCATGATGTTGATGGTATGACCTTTATCTCAATCTCATGTAGAAAAATAGACATGTGAAAGATGATCCAAGCCAGCCACCTCCGTTCTGTAAGTGAGGAAATGTCGAAGCCTGGAGAGGTCAAGTGGCTTTTGCAAAAGCATTTATTCTCAGAGCCTGTTCATTCAGAAGTACTGAAAACCTCATACTGGAAATCATTGGTGCTGACAACTCAGCAAAGTCCCTACCAAGAGAACAGTCTCACTGAGCTTCAGCCATGGTCCAGGAGAGCAACTGTCAGCCTGTCAACTTTCATGACCTCAGCGGCCATTCAGCATAGTTAGATCCATAAGCTCTACAAACATCACATTCTTTAAAAAAAAAGATAAACAAAAAGCCCACAGTTTTATTGTAAGGCAATATAATATTATAGAGAAAAGGTAAAAAAGAAAAAAGTGGTGGAGGGTACCTCTCATAAGGTCTCTGCTAACACACTGTTTGCATTCCCACTTCCTAGCTGGGTGATCTGGGCAAGTTATTTATCCCTGTGTGCTTCAATGTTCTCAGCTACAAAAAAAGAATAACAGTGCCTATCTTATATGATTGTTATGAGGATTAAATGAGCTAATAGGGAGCACCTGGGTGGCTCAGTCGGTTGAGCGTCCAACTCTTGGTTTCAGCTCAGGTCATGATCTCAGGGTCGTGGGATAGAGTCCCACATCGGGCTCCTTGCTCAGCAGGGAGCCTGCTTCTCCCTCTGCCTGCTGCTCTCCCTGCTTGTACTCTTGCTCTCTCTCTCTCTCTGTTAATACATAAAAAAAATCTTTAAAAAAGTCTGTCTTTTGCTTTCCCAATTAACATAAACATGGATATGAGAATATTTCACTTTTCTCTTAACTCTGAGGAAAGAATACCACGAAAGTAATGACAAATGGCAGCTGACGCTTGGCGTCAGTGTGGACAGACAATAAGGTCTGGTGGGGATTGTGCTGAACTTGAGAATTAGGTCCCATCTAAAGAAGGCAGCAGCCATGGCCAACTGTGGCCTTGTTTGAATGCAGGCCCAATGTTGCCAGATCTTTAATTTCCTAAGAAAAAGTTAAGTATGTTTGTGTATGTCAGTGTGTGACATGTTAAGATTTTTCAACATTGGTCAGAAATTTTCTTTTCAAACAAATCATTGTTGAGGCAAAACAAAACCTGCCTGTGGTCCAGATTTGACCCAAGGGGCCACCAGTTCACAATCGTTGTATAGGGGTGGGAAGTCACCAAAGCAGCTCGAGGTGAGGGTCACAGGATCAGACTTGCATTCCTGAAAAAGCCCTGAAAGAGCAAATTAGAGACTGGACTGGGGACAAGAAAAGGAATTTTATAGTTGGAGAAAAAACAGGCAAGACCAGTGGTTGCCAAACTTTATATTGTGCTTTTCTATCAGTTAAAAAAAAAATTAGTGATCATCCCCCCATATACGTTTCTTTTTTGAAAATTACATACATGTACTACTGGTATATATTATGTATATTTCATAAAATATTAGATAAATCAAAATTTAAAACAATGAAGAAAAATCTAAATTTTTATATTTTAAAATATAAAAAACTTAAATTGAAGTTTTAATATTTTCTCCATGCACATCAAACAGGTATTAGATACCCTAGTTTGGAGATTGTTGAACCAGAATAGAAAGTCTATAATATTTCTATATTACTCTTGAGGAATTCATGATCCAGTTGGTATGTACACCGTACTACCTGTTATTTGACAAAGCCTCTGGGGTCGCCTGGAAGACTCAGGAAAGGCTTGATGAAACGGGTGACATTTGTCCTGAATTGTGAAGAATGATTAAGAGTGATGGCTAGGTGGAAAAGAGGAAGTTCATTTCACACAGGAAGAATGGCAGGGACAACATCATGCATTTGTGAAAGCCTAGAGTATGGGAAAGGGATAAAAAAATATAGTGTGTAACTAGAACAATGGGTGTGGGGGAAAAATAAGAGTCGGTAAGGTAGTTGGGATCAGATGATGAAGGGTTGTTTATGCCATGCCGAGGTCTTGGATGTTACACCTTAGGTTACTGGGAACCATCGAGTAAGTACAGAGAATTGGGAATCTATTGCCGTGATTTGGGCAAAACACAATAAAGGCAGGAACTAAGGAAGTGGCAACGGGATGGGTGGAAGAGATGGATTCAGGAACTGTAACTGAGTTTGGATGGAAAGAACTTCATTGTTGAATAGGTGTGGGCATGAGGAAGAGGGAGACATTGAGGAAGAAACCAGGGTTTTTCTTAGGAGTAGAGTGGAAAATGACTCCAGTGGCTGAAGACAAGAAGACTTTGCTCCAGTTTTCAGGGATCAGTGTGGTAGAGTACACAACCTCTGGAACAGAATAAACTAAATTGAAAACCTTGCTGCATCGCTGTCTACCTTGTGTGATTTTTTTTTAAGATTTTATTTATTTATTTGAGAGAGAGAGAGAGATATAGTGAGAGAGGGAACACAAGCAGGGGGGAGTGGGAGAGGGAGAAGCAGGCTTCCCGCAGAGCAGGGAGCCTGATGTGGGGCTCCATCCCAGGACTCCGGGATCATGACCTGAGCTGAAGGCAGACGCCCAACGACTGAGCCACCCAGGCACCCCATGTGATCTTAATCAATGTGTTCTCTCTCTGATGCACACTCTTCTCGTCTGTACAATTGGCCTTCTCTGGTGCTCTGTGACAACATGTCAGTGGAGAAAAACTGCTGTAAGCAACTGAGCTAGTAGGCGCTGATATTTCGGTACTTGTAGAAAACTTGTCTTAAGGCTGCTGTAGCAAATTACCATCAATTTGGTGGCTTAAAACAGAAATTTATTCTTTCACAGGTCTAGGGGCCAGAAGTCCAAAATCAGTATCACTGGGCCACAGTCAAGGAGTCAACAGGGCCATGCTCTCTTGGAGGATTCAGGGGAAGAGTCTGTTCCTTGGTTTCTCCAGCTTTTGATGGCTGCAGGCATTTCTTGGCTCCTGGGAGTGCCACTCCAACCTTCAACACCAACATCTTCACATCTCTATCTGCTCTGACATGCATCACCTTCTCCTCTGTGTATCTGTGTTAAATCTCCCTGTGTCTCCCTCATATAAGGATAGATGTGATTACATTCTGGGCCACCTGGATGAGCCAGGGTAATCTCTCCATCTCAAAACCCTTAACTTTAATCACATCTACAAAGACTTCTTCTGCCACAGAAGGTAATATTTACAGGTTCTAGGGATTAGGACCTGATATCCTTGGGTGGCCATTATTCAGTCTACAGTAGCATTTTATTTAGTATTTTAGAGTTTTCTGATTTTATGTGATGCAATCCAGAGTGATTTTCTTCCTGGATTGATTTTTTCCCCCACGAGAAAGAATGAATAAGCTTGGGGGAGGTAAAGGTTTGGAAACACTTTCCTTTAAGATCAAATGAGCTCTACACTTGTCAGATCCTTTTTCTTCTTTCCTTGTAATATTAAACAGTTGGAAATTTGGCATTATGTAGCTATAGCTCATGAATAAATGGAAACTATATGCTTAATCATTTCATTGATATTCAAAGTTGCCAGGTAACACTACTTGCATTTCCTCTGCTTTCAGTAGAATAGATTTACTTAAAATAATTTATTTCCCCAAAGGAATAACTTCCATCACATTTTTCTGGCACTGTATAATTTAGAATGTACAAATATAAAATATAAGGACTGTGACATGATAGGTAACTGAAGAATGGCCCGTCAGTCACAGTCTACTCTCCTTTTAAAATACCTTTATGTAAACTGGAGGTTAGAAAGCCAAAAACTATGTTGACCACTCTTCTTTGCATCTGTAATCTGGATACAAACTGTGTTTTGTCTATTAGATGCAGACATGACACATTTGGAGGAAGGAAGTTTGTAAGGAAAAACCCTGTTTCTCCCTACTCTACACTTTACTTTCAATACTTCTCATACAGCATGTGTAGGTTTTTCCACAATAAGAATTTTCTGATTCTGTGTAGACATCAACTGGGTGTCCTATAATTGCACTCAACTTTGACACTGTCTACCTGGACATACCGTCAAATCCCACAGGTGAAGGAAGGGCTCAGTCACACAAGACTCCACCTCTCCCCCGTTCAGATGCCAGTCTGAAATCCACCTTATTCCCTGTGCTTCTGGCCCACCAGCTACAAATTGGAGATCCCACAACCCTCTCCTTAGGTTCAATAATATGCTACAGTGGCTCACAGAATGGAGGAAAGCAGTTTACTTACTAGATTACTGGTTTGTTATAAAGGATTCAACTCAGGAACAGCCACATGGAAGAGATAGAAGTGGGCAAGTTCCGGGGGCAGGGCATGGAGTTTCGTCCAGCAGGGGAGGGGTTGGAGCTAAAAATTCCAAGAGTCTGAGCACAGGGTGGGTTCCCCTGGCAACCAGCCCTAATCCCGAGGCTATTCAAGAGTTACCTCATTAATACTGATAAAGAAAAATCTGTGTCCTAAGATGGCTGACCAAACCAGCAAGGGAGTCCCAGTCCTTGCCCTGGGGCTCTTCTGGGTTCTCCTCCCTGCCCAGCTTCGCTCACCGCCAAAAGTGGCCAGTATGCGGAAGTAGAAGTGTATAAATTGCCACCTTTGTTTGTGCTTGGGGCTCAGACCTTTGGAGACCACTCTCCTCTGAGCCCACCAGCGTTAAATAAACCTCCTAGCCTCCAAGATCTCTGAGTGCCATTTGGTTCTTCTGTCGCGGGATCCAGTCCAGGTTCCATAACATTTGGTTCCCTGACCAGGAAACCCAACTGCAACGGCCCATTGTAGCTACCGGGTTGGAGGCAACGGCGGGGTGGTGACGGATCGAGGGATCCTAATGGAGAAGGCGCACCCTGCTTAATTTTCGGCAGTCTCTTGCCCCGGTCACCTCGGGCTGGCCCCGCTCCGCTCTTCCCGCCAGACTTGAGGAGACTTGGCAGGTGAGGACCTGGTCCAGACGTCGGATTCCGGTAAGGCCTGGGGCCCCAGGACTCAGACAGGCCCACCCCCCTTGGGGTGGAAGGGGAGCCTGATCACCTCCCAGAGACCTCTTAGAGGTCTCACAGGTAGGGATTCCCAGGGAGGGAATGTAACAACGTCTGGAGTGTGAATGTGTGAGTGAACTTGCAGTCCGACCTGGCTTGCTCAAGCGGACTGATTCTGTGACTCCACGGGCGGGCACCCTTAAGGTCCCTAGAAGCCTACAGAGTCTGAGTGGGCCTGTCTGCAATTCAGTGGTGAATGGCATAGAGCCTAGGGCGGCATCAGAATAGATTCCGATTGTAAGTCACAATGCTGAGACCGCTACGGCTAAGCCTCACCTAAGCTCCTTCGGGACACGGCCAGACGGGCATCTGATTGGTCTCCTCACCTCAGGAGGCACCCCCCCCCCCTTTGTCTGTCTCTGCGCCACCACACACGGGAACATCACCATGGGGTCAGGGCAGTGTAAACCTACAATTCTAGAGACCATGATCAAAAATGTTAAGAAGGGGTTTTTGGGAGACAATGGAGTCAGGATGAACCCCAGCAAGTTGAGAACCCTATGTGAATTGGCCCACCTTTAATGTCAGGTGGCCCTCAGAAGGGACATTGGATGTCCCAACGATTCGTCAAGTATGGTGAGTTGTAACAGGAGAACCAGGACACCCTGACCAGATTCCGTACATTGACTCCTGGTTAGGAATTGCCCAGACCCTTCCCCCCTGGGTGCGATTCGCTTGCAATAGGCAGGGACAGGCCAGGGTCTTAATCGCCTCATCCAAGCAACCTAAAGAAAATTAGCAAAAGCCCAAGTCTCCACAAATCATAGCCAAAGATCCTGAGGACACACCGATCCTGGCCCCACCGTATGCACCCTCAAGACCATCTATACCTGGCCCTTCAGTTCCAGACACTCCACAGCCATCAGTTTCACCGGCACCCCTGGGCCCAGAGGATCCACCAGTGCCCCCAGGCCCAAAGGATCCACTTTCTCCAGGACCAACGGCCAGGCTGCACCCCAGGCCGGGCGCAAATGCCCTCCAAATGCTGGTAGGAAAGACATGGGAATCTGAGAGGTGCGATGAAGACGGGACGGTCCAACTCGGCTGTTCTATGACGTATTATCAGCCCTTTTCCACCACCAATCTCCTCAACTAGAAACATAACACCCCATCCTACTCTGAGAAACCACAGGCTATGGTAGACCTCATGGAATCCCTCTTCCAGACTCATCGGCCAGCCTGGGAAGACTGCCAACAGTTACTCTGCACCCTGTTTAACACAGAGGAAAGGAGGAGAATAATGAAAGGTGCACGGCAGTATCTGGAAGAGCATGCACCAGCGGGAATCATCAACCCTGCTGCCTGGGCTAATATGGCTGCACCCAAAGAGTGCCCAGCATGGGACTTCACCACAACCGAGGGACAGGCCCACATCCACCGGTACCAGGAGGCCCTCCCCCAGGGAATCCAGGCAGGAGCTAAGAAACCCACGAACATTGCTAAGGTATCCTCGGTCACTCAACAACCAGGGGAGTCCCCTGGGGACTACTACGAAAGACTATGTGAAGCCTACAGGATACACTCCATTTGACCCCAAGGCACAGGAAAGCCAACAGATGATAAACACCTCCTTCATGGCTCAGGCTGCCCGAGACATCAGAAAAAAACTTCAGAAACTAGAGGATTTCACCGGGATTAACATCACCCAGCTAATAGAGATTGCCAATAAGGTCCACATGAACAGGGAGGTCGCAGCTGAATGGGAAGCTGACAAAAAGATGAAAAAGAAAGTCAGCCTTCTTGCCGCTGTCCTGAAAAGAACAACACAAAGGCAGGGAGACTCCGACCACTGAAAAGGGGGAGACCCAGAACTCCCTTGGCAAGGGATCAATGTGCCTACTGTAAGGAGAAAGGGCACTGGAAAAATGAATGTCCCAACCGGGGAAAGGCTCAGAAGCCCAGCTGCTACAAGGAAGAACCCCAAGAGGAGGACCTCATAGGCCTTGCAGGAATGGACTCAGACTGAGGGGAACTGGGCTCTTTTCTCCTTGGCCCCCATGAGCCCAAGGTCAGAATGAAGGTGGGGGGCCAACCAGTGACTTTCATGGTTGATACTGGGGCCGAGTGCTCTGTTGTCACCTCCCCAGTGGCCCTTTTCAGCAAAAGGACTATGACCGTCCTTGGGGCCACGGGGACACGGGCGATACAACAGCCCTTTTGCCAAACTCGCCAGTGCAAACTCAGGGGCCACAAGTTCCGACGTGAATTCCTTTAACTGCCTAATTGCCCCATCCCTCTCCTGGGCCAAGACATACTCTCCAAGCTTAGGGCTCAGATAATCTTTGAGCCCACCGGACACACTAGCCTCTGATTGGACCCAAGGCAAGAGGAGACAGGGTCTCTAATACTAGCAATTACCATGCCAAGGGAAGAAGAATGGAGGCTATTCTGTGCCCAGGCCCTACCGAGCAGCCCACCAGAGTTCAGACTCGTTTTCCCTTCAGTATGGGCCCTCTCTTCAGTTTGGGCTAGTCCTCACCTGGACTAGCCTGGAATCGGGCCCCTATCATTGTTGAACTGATCCCAGGATCCCAACCTCAGAGGCAAAGGCAATACTCCCTTCCACAAGAAGCTAAGATCAGCATCCAAGAACATCTGGTCAAACTCAAAGAAGCAGGTATTCTAGTCGAGGGCCAGTTGGCCTGGAATACTCCACTCCTGCCAGTCAAGAAGCCAGGAGGGGGATCCCGACCAGTTGATGGTTCCCCCTCTTCCGTGGGGAGAAAGGTTGCTGGGTTTAATGTCTTTACTGTTTCGAGGGTGACCCACGGGTTTTCGCAGAGGAGCCCTTGGTATTGTGCTAGCCGAGAGTTGGAAAGGAAGCAGTGAGGGCCACAAGTTCCGACATGAATTCCTGCGGGCCATCAACAAAGTGACTATCTCTCTGTACCCAGTGGTCCTGAATCCACACACCCTCCTCGGCCAAATCCCAGGGCCGGCCAGATGGTTTACCTGCCTAGATGTGAAGGATGCCTTCTTCTGCCTCCTCTTAGTTCCCCAGAGCCAGCCACTATTTGCCTTTGAATGGTCTGAACCCGATAACAGGGCACCAGATGCAACTGATGTGGATGTGCCTCCCGCAGGGGTTTAAAAACTCACCAACCCTCTTTGGGGAAGCTCTGGCCACGGAGCTGGCCAGCTTCCCAGGAGAGCCCACATGATGCACCCTCCTCCAGTATGTGGATGACCTCCTCCTCACCAGTGACACACAAGAAGACTGCACAAAAGGCACAAAGGCCCTCCTACAGCTCCTGTCAGACTTGGGATACTGAGTCTCATGGAAGAAGGCACAAATCTGCCAACAACAGGTCTGATACCTTGGTTTCCTCCTCACCCAAGGTAAGAGAAAACTAGGGCTGGAGAGAAAGAAAGTCACTGTCTCCTTGCCACAGCCCCAGACAAAAAGGGGCCTATGAGAATTCCTGGGGGCTGCAGGTTTCTGCCGCATCTGGATCCCTGGGTTCTCGGCAATAGCAAGACCCCTCTATGATCTCTTAGGGGGACCAGATCGAGAATTCCCTCCTGGACTGAGGAAGCAGAAGCCACCTTCACAGAGATAAAGACCACCCTGGGGCGGGCTCCAGCACTGGGCCTACTAGATATAGAGAAACCCTTCAATCTCTTTGTACATGAAAAAGAAAAGATAGCACTCAGGGTACTCACCCAGACTGTTGGGCCCGGCAATGGCCAGTTGCATATCTGTCAAAGAAGTTGGACTCCGTGGCAGCAGGATGGCCACCATGCCTCAGGGCGCTGGCAGCCACAGTCCTATTCATCAAGTAGGCAGACAAGCTCACCCTGGGGCAAGAACTTAACGTCAAGATCTCATGCAGTTGTGTCCCTCATGAATGCACAGGGGCACCGCTTCCTTTCCAACTCTCGGCTAGCACAATACCAAGGGCTCCTCTGCAAAAACCCACGGGTCACCCTCGAAACAGTAAAGACATTAAACCCAGCAACCTTTCTCCCCATGGAAGAGGGGGAACCAGACCATGACTGTTCCGAGGTAACTGATGAGGTCTACGCGAGACGTTCAGATCTGCGGGATCAAACCATAAAGAATCCAGAGCTCATGCTGTTCAGCGAAGGCAGCAGTTACCTACAGGAGGGTGTCCAGAAAGTGGGTTATGCAGTAACCACAACCACTGAAGTCTTAGAAGCTAAGGCATTACCAGCTGGATGGTCAGCTCAATGGGCTGAATTATATGCCTTAGACCGAGCCCTCACCCTTGGTGAAGGCAAGCGAGTCAACATCTATCCTGACTCTCAGTATGCCTTTGCTACTGTACACATACATGGAGCCATCTACAAGGAAAGGGGCCTCCTAACCGCAGCAGGAAAAGCTATCAAGAACAAGGAGGAGATACTGAGACTCCTCGAAGCCGTCTGGCTTCCAAAGGAAGTAGCAATCCTGCACTGTAAGGGACACCAGAAAGGAGATGACCCCATAGTGTGGGGAAATCGTCTGGCAGATGAGGCAGCCAGTGAGGACGTGAACAAAGCCCCTTCCCTCACCATGGCCTTCACACCCCCAGAAGAAGTCCCTCTGCCCAGTTACACTAAAAAGGAAAAAGAATGGGCCATGGCTGAGGGGGCCACCCTGACTGAAAAGGGATGATGGATGATGCCAGACGGGCACCTCTTTGTTCCAAGAGCAACTGGAGGGCATCTAGTCAAGGAATACCACCAACTCACTCATCTGGGAAAGCTGCATTAGAGGCCCTTCTCAAGAAGCACTACTACATCAGTCAGCTGCCTGCACTCTGCTGAGCAACTAGTGAACGGTGCATAACATGTGCTAAAGATAATGCTCGGTCAGCACCACGGCCCCTGCCAGGTGTCCAGAGGATGGGAGCAACCCCCTTCAAAGATCTAGAGGTGGACTTCACAGATGTGCAGCTGAGCAGGGGGTTCAGATATCTCCTAGTAATAGTATGCACATACTCCGGGTGGGTTGAAGCTTTCCCGACCAGGACGGAGCAAAGCCAGGAAGTAGCTAAAGTCCTCTTGTGGGACATCGTGCCCCAGTTTGGCCTGCCATTAACAATCCATAGTGACAATGGATCTGCATTTGTAGCAGACATTGTACAGGTCTTGACCAAATCTCCCAATATCACCTGGAGACTCCACACAGGTTACCTGCCCCAAAGTTCAGGGAAAGTAGAGAGAATGAATTGCACCCTCAAGGGAACCTTAGCAAGGTTTTTTCAGGAGACTAACCTCCCATGGCCGGATCTTCTATCCCTAGCTCTCCTGCGTGCTTGCTGCACGCCTGGGACATTAGGTTTCTCCCCATTCAAATTAATATATGGATGGCCTCCCCCGTGCCTGGGGAGCCTTCCAGGAAACTTACATCAGGTTGGAGATAAAAAAATAAAGGAGCAGCTTCAGGCCCTGGGGGCCACCTTAAATGAATTACAAAAATACACCATTTAGTGGACCCCTATTTCCTTAGGGTCTCAGGTACACTCCTTCCAAACAGGCGACTCAGTTTGGGTCAAAGTTTGGAAGAAAGACCCCCCTCAAACTGCAGTGGAAGGGCCCCACACTCTTGTTCTAACCACCCCTACTGCCCTCAAGGTCTCAGGTGTCACCCCGTGGGTTCACCACTCCAGAGTGAAGAAAGTTCATCATTCAGATGAGGAGTCACGCCAGTGGAAAGTCCAGCCAAACCCCACAGACCCGCTCCAGCTTAGCCTTCGACAAGACCCCACCAACTAATGGACAACTGCTTGTCGTGGTCCCTAGCTCTCATCGGCGTGATATCCCTCATCCTAGGAGTCAGACTCTATACTGTTGCCCTTTCTGACTGGGCTTTCCACCAGAGACTTGCCATTGTTGTTGTTTATTGGATCACCTTAGGATGTAATACTAAACTCACTTGCTCACAGGTTTCCTCTCCTTCACTCTCCAGGCCATAGGGATACTAGGGAGCACCAACTACCCGCCAGGTACATGCCAGCATTACTACAAGCCCTCCTGGGCAAATAACCTCAATGCATGTGCTAAACGCCACCCAACCCTCTGCCAACACGAGGGTCTGTTCTATGTGTCTGGTCACGTGACAGACTGATGTCCCAACTGCTATGCTGCCCTACCCCCTGGGGACCCCCCAGCCTCTCTATGGCCTCTCCCCACTCCTATCTGGAAGGACCCTGCCCAAGCTCCCACTCTCACTCTAACTGCAGCCACGTCCAACCAAGAACAGACAACACCAACCCCATGGTCTTCCTGTTCTTGTACCTTGGTGTACTCTAGAATGCCAAGACAATGTTATGACTTGAGGGAAGTTACTATTTGTCACAATAGGGGAGAGATATTCATGACAGGAAAAATTAGGCACAGACTATACTGGGGATATAGGGATCTGAGATGTCCTGAGGAAAAGGGCCTAACCTGCTGGAAACCTGACCTTTATCAACCCCTGCTGAGACTTCCTCCCCATCGGGGACCTCTCACTCTAGACCCTCAAGTAAAAGGTATATTAGAAGGGATCCACCATTTATTCAACACAACCAACCCTCCGTTGGCTGCAGATCGCTGGCTCTGCCTGTGAACCGGTCCCCCTCAGCTTATAGTGAGTCCACTGAGTTTCTCAACCTGATCAGGCCCACAGGTGACCCTCCCAAACCCACAGAAATAGACCCAAAACCGGCCAATGTATTGTTGTCTTACCCGGCCCCTGACTGTGTCCATAATCCAGGGGAAACACATTCAGTAGGCAGCCTATCTGCCACCCAATGTCTCCAAACCCACAGCTGCCTTTTACTTGATGGGTGCATGTCTGCCACACCATGGTGCACTCCAGAACCTGGCACCCTTTTCATGTGCAGAAGGTATATTTATTGATGCTTACTGGCTAACTGGGCAGGGACATGTGCATTGGTGCTTCTTACTCCTCAGGTAGATGGAATCCCCAGTAATCAATCCCTTCCCATTCCCTTGTTGGCACACACACAGCCCAAAAAGGCCGTCCAATTCATCCCACTGTTGGTTGGATTAGGTATAACAACTGCTGTGGGCATTGGAATAGGAGGAATTGCCTCATCCTTCTATTACTACCAGAAACTGTCTGAAAATCTCGCAGAAGATATGGAACAGGTGGCCAAGTCTATAATGACTATCCAAGATCAGATAGACTCCCTTGCAGCGGTGGTACTACAGAATCAGAGGGGCTTAGACCTGCTCACTGCTGAAAAGGGGGGACTTTGTCTCTTCCTAAATGAGGAATGTTGTTTTTATATGAACCAATCGGGGTTAGTCAAAGACATGATCCAACACCTACAAGATCAGGTTGCACACTGGACAGAAGAATTAGCAAATTCTTGGGGCAATTGGTTTAGTATCTGGAGCTGGGCTATGTGGCTCTTTCCCCTAGCTGGTCCTCTCCTCGTGATCCTATTGGCATTCCTGTTCAGTCCAGGTATTATTAATCTCACCACCCGATTCATCAGCTCTCGGATAGAATCAATAAAATTATAACTACTGGTAACCCAATACAGACCTCTAGACTGGCAAGAACCCTAATAATAATAATCAGTGTCCATTCAAGTAAGAAAAGGCATCAAAAGGGGGGAATGAAGGGGAAAAATCTGTGTCCTAAGATGGCTGACCAAACCAGCAAGGGAGTCCCAGTCCCTGCCCCAGGGCTCTTCTGGGTTCTCCTCCCTGCCCAGCTTCGCTCACTGCCAAAAGTGCCAAGTATGCGGAAGTAGAAGTGTATAAATTACCCCCTTTGTTTGTGCTCGGGGCTCAGACCTTCAGAGACCACTCTCCTCTGAGCCCGCCGCCATTAAATAAACCTCCTATCCTCTAAGATCTCTGAGTGCCGCTTGGTTCTTCCGTTGGGCAATCCAGTCCAGGTTCCGTAACAACATCACATTTCTATTGGACACCGGATTGCTAGGTGAACACTATACTCAAATCTTAAAGTAGGCTTAAGCCCCTCATTTTCAGGGTAACAGATACATCAAAATTAACAATAAAGCAAAAGATGGTATCCGTGACACAGACTGAGAGACACATCTCTGTATCCAGCTCAAGTATTGTATTTGCCGGGTAGTCATAAGACTAAATTTGGGTCTATGAGATATAATTGGAAGTGTTGTGTGTGTGAGACACTATATTCAGGATTGGGTAACTTTTCTAAGAGAAATATTGGGGGTGGGATGGGGTTGGTTGCATTTTTTTTTTTTCACCTAATGTGTGTGTGTGTTGGGGGGGGAATCCCATTTTTTATAATATTTTTGTTTTTGTTTTTGATTTTCTATTAACATTTCCTTTTAGCCTTGAATTTTTACTAAATTTCCTCCTGACTTAAACATCTTGTTTCTAATCTAAGAATTTGAAATCTTGGTACTTCATGTTACCTTAATTTTTCCAAAGAGCTCAAATCCTTTTAATACCAGAACATGATAAAAATTTGCAGCCATTTCAAGCAGCTGGTGGGCTTTTTATATATAATCGTCATTAACTGGTTCCATTAAATGTGGTGAGGTGAATGTAAAATGTAAAAAGTATAGGTGTTTTTTTTTTTAATAACAGTAAACTTTCAAAGAGACCCCCCCAAAAAAATTGACTTCAAGAAGTCTTAAATTGGAGGTGGTTTGAAAGTCTTTTTCCCCTCCCTCCTCCATCCTATTGCCTGGAATGTGGATACAATGGCTGATGCTCTAACAGTCACCTTGGGCAATGAGTTTGAAGGTCACAGCTTAGACATGGCAGGGTGGTGAGCTAGAACAATTCCTGACCTACCTCCAAATTTCTTCTACTTGAGAGAGAAATAACTTTCTATGGTATTTAAGTTAGTGTTATTTTGGGATTCTCCATTATACCTCCTGATTGGAAACTGACCTTTGAGTTATTTGGGATGGACTCTATCAGCAAAGATAGCTTCCTCTGTAGCTCCTACAAGTCCTCTGAGGTACTCGCGGTCTCCTCTTTCACCATCCTGAAACCCAATTCAGTCTCTTCAGGGATTAATTCTTCTACCAGTAAGCTGTCCAGCACAGAGAACAGTAGAATCTCTCGTGTTGCCCTGTCTCTTGCTGTCATGGTGCTGGTGGCCAAATTGGTGCCTCCAAGCACGGTGGAGGTAGGCGGGAGGAGGGGCAGGAGGAAGGATTTTATTGGTTATTTTAAATTAAATGCAAGAGTTTCTGTTCATAAAGAAGAACAGAAATCCAAAAGCAATGCCTGGGTGGCTCAGTTGTTAAGCGTCTGCCTTCGGCTCAGGTCATGATCCCTGGGTCCTGGGATCAAGCCCTGCATCGGGCTCCCTGCTCTGCGGGAAGCCTGCTTCTCCCTCTCTCACTCCCCCTGCTTGTGTTCCCTCTCTCGCTGTCTCTCTCTCTCTGTGTCAAATAAATAAATAACATCTTAAAACAAAAAGCAATGAAGAAATAAACAGGAGGCTGTCTATTTTGGGGGGGCTTATGTGAAAGATCCATTTCTATGAATGTACTTGGTTTGGTAATATGTTTTTTTATCAATTTAGACTGTGTACAATGTTATGTATATGATTCAGAAGGATTTCTGTACCTGGAGAACTGTAACCACATAAAATGCATACTCTTCTGCCTTTGTATCTCCCAGTGTAAATAATGCACCTATTTAATATAATCCAATGCTCAAAAATACTTTTCTAATTCCTTTCTACCTGCATACCATTTTTGTACTGTGAATGGATATACTATGGTGTATCTTTCTATATGATTTAAAAATATGACACTTGGTTTCACACCTGGTCTGTTGATAGTCTTGAATTCAGTAGAATTCCAAGCAGAAATTCTATACTATGAAAACATTGTTCTAGCAGGTAATACCAGTAAAGTAGAAATAGATATCTTTTCATAGCTCGTGGCTGCTCATATGGAAAGTCTTTTAAATAGTGCTGATATACTAAGACTAATTAAGCCTTTCATAATCTAGGCATTCTGAGTTTCCCACTATCCTACTAACTAATAAATTTACCCAAGTTTCCAGTGACGTGATTACTTATTTTTTTATGATCATTTTGTCCTTTCACTGGGGATTACTTTTTTGTCACTAAATATGAATTCATAAACCTATTTACTCTTTTGTGAAATAGGAATAATATTTCTAACGATTTGATGAGGAAAAAACCTGTAAAAGTTATGTTGCCTGAATATATTTGAAAATCTGTGTATGATTATAGTCTTTCTCCTGTGCCTGTCTCACCATTTTATGTTGGGCGTGGTGGTGGGAGCAGCTTACTGGTCCCTTTAGTGCACAGGTCTTTGCATGGAGAGGAGCTGGAGTCCAAGAACTGTGCTCAGGACCCTAAGACTGAATTTACATGATGAGATTCTGGATTTTCCCCTGGTGCTATCATGGGATGAGACTTTTGGAAGCCTTGGAAAGGAGTGAGTGTATCTTAAATGGAGGAGGAGTGTATAGAAGGCATTCTGTGGTGATTTTTAAATATGTTCACAAAAGCTTAGCTACTCTTCTTTCTTAAGAGATGGAGCTTAATTTTCCTCTCCTCGAATAGGGTTTGGACTTCTTGGCTCTCTTCTAGTGAATATGGCAAAGCGAAAGTGATAGTATATAGTTTTGGAGACGAGGTCATAAGGGCATAGAGGCTTCCTTTGGGTTTCTCTCGCAGAGAGACGTTAGCCGCCGTGCCATGAGGGCACTCAGGCAGCCTATGTAAAGGGTCTACATAGCAACGGACTGAGGTGTACTGTCAACAGCATGCGAGGAACTGAGGCTCCCTGTCAAAAGCTTCGTGAGTGTGCCATCTTGGGAGCCGCTCTTCTGGCTCCAGTTAAACATTTTTACTGAAACCCCTGCCAACATCCTGACTACAGCCACATGAGGCTAAACTTTTCAAATTCCCGATCACAGAAATTATAAAATAATAACTGTCATTTTATTATTTATTTTTTAAAATTTTATTTATTTATTTGAGAGAGAGAGAGAGCATGCCTGTGTCTGCACACACACACGAGTGGGGGGCGGGGAAGAGGGAGAGAGAGAAGCAGACTCCCCGCTGAGCTGGGAGCCCCATAACCCGGGCCTTGATCCCAGGACCATGGGATCATGACCGGAGCTGAAGGCAGATGCTTAACCACCCAGGCACCCCAAGATAATAACTGTCATTTAAAACCATGGAGTTTGGGGATAATCTGTTACACAGCAATAGATAGCTAATACAGTGGTATGGGGTGATGTATCAGTTAAATATGGCCATAAGTATGCCATATTAACTGATAGTTACAGAATCTCGGTGGTGTATAACAGTAAGCATTTATCATGGGCCAGGTGGTGTGCAGCTGATCTGAGCTGGGCTCAAGAAGGTGGTTCTGTTGTCTCAGCTGGGCTTACTCTGCATCTGGGGTGAGAGTCATCCTTGGGATTTTCATTCTCTCCCTGAACCACCAGGCTATTCCAGGCATGTTCTTCTTCGAGGTTAAGAGGGCAAGCCCAATCCTTCATATGACTTTAATGCCTTTGGACATGTCCCATCCACTATCACTGCATAAGCTTAAGCAAGTCACATGCTGGCCCCAAAGTTGGGGGTGGGGGGAAAATATACTTTGCCTTAGAAAAGAGAGGAGCTGCCCAGATCCATGACAAAAGGCGTGGATATCAAGAAGGGTGAAAACTTGGGGCCAATAAGGCCATCTGCCACAAGTGAGGTGAAGGGAGCAAGTTTTGTAGCAAATTGGAAATGATTTGAGAGGAGTAAGAACCAGACAAGACTGCATGGTATGAAAAGGAGGGCTGATGCTGTTTTCACTGACAATGAAGCCACAGGCGTCTGCAGTGGGTCCAGAAAAGCCACTGGTGAAGGTGGTCATACCATAAACAAGTCTGCAATCTTGCTGAAACAGATACTGTCTTGTACATTTATTTCACAGACGAGAAAAAAAAAAAAAGACACACCACCTCCAAAGATAAGCTAACACATTTAGGTAGAAATTATGAAGGTGATGTTGAGCTCAGATTTATGCTGGTGAGCCCCTTGCAAATGCCAGCACCCTAGGAGTGTGAGTATCATGAGAAAAGGGAATGAAAACAAATATCCATTTGAGTTTCATTTGCACTAGATGTGTCTTAATTTTTTTTTTAATGATCAAGTTTGGAGTTTCATGCTCAAATATCTTTTTATTAAACATAAACATCTATTATGTTTATTTGGGGGAAATATTTATGTTACTTGGAACAATGTAGTATTACTCAAATACATCTATCTATCTATCTATATATGACTAAACAGTCCTTGGGATTTCAGATAAAGAGATGCAGTTTACAAACTGAACAGTTTAGGGAAGATTATATATTTAAGTGTCCAAATTTAGCTTTTTTCCTTAATTCAAGTGAACTCTAAACAAATCCTTTTTTGGCCTGTGGCAGTCAGCATAAACATAGGTACTTGATCCTTTGAGTGGAGCAAACAAAAAGTGTGTTATAATTAAAAAAAAAAAAAGGAAAGGACAGGAGAATTCTCAGGTTAAATTCTGAGCTTGCCCATTTATTTCTATTTTACTCTTTCCACTTCAGTTCTCCGATCTGAAAAATAAGCATTGCGTGTATCTACTGTTGTTTTGTTGTTGTTGTTGCACAAGATATGCTTGGACAATGAACTTCACAAGAGTCATTCACAGATTTGGACTAGATTATTTTCCTGTTGCCTTCCAACAATAAAATATCATCATTAAGTACAGTAGGATTGATCCAGTCTGCTACAACTGGGAAGCTTGAGATTGGGCCTCAATATGACTCATCCCAAATCTCATTAATAAGAACCTGTTTTCTCTCTCAATACTGAGGCCTGTTTTTAAAAATTTCCCAGTGTGCTGTATTTTCTCCTTTGTACTAATAGGAGATGCATGAATTTAAAGAGGTAGTGAGTTTTACAATCATGAGTTAGCTCTACAAAGGGCTCTTTTATCTATAGTAAAGATTTTATCCTCAAAATTTCAAAATGAGCTAGAAAAAACACCCCAGGGTATTAGGCAATATATACATATATTGCCTAATATACCTATGTATATTTTAGATTTTATTTATTTATTTGACAGAGAAGGAGACAGCGAGAGAGGGAACACAAGCAGGGGGAGTGGGAGAGGGAGAAGCAGGCTCTCCGCAGAGCAGGGAGCCCGATGCAGGACTCGATCCCAGGACCCTGGGATCATGACCTGAGCCGAAGGCAGACGCTTATTACTGAGCCACCGAGGCGCCCCTAGACAAAATATATTATAGTATTAAAATTATGTGACTGTTTTCCCCCTCTGGATTCATAATATTCTAGATTGTGATTACATTATTTTCTACCTTAAAAAATCATGCTTAAACAAAAAGATGGAATGGGGACCAGGAGAGGAATATCAACATTAGCACCAAAAATGTTTACTCTGCTATTTTTTTAAATTTTATATGTTATGTTACTCTACTATTTTTTTAAACATTGCATTCAAATGTCCCTTTCTGAAACCAATACTAGCCTCTGTTCCACAGATTTCTAATGTTATTGAACAGAGTTCCTTGCATCAGAATACTTTAGGGGAGAGAAATGGCCTTTGGTAAAGGAATCACTAGCAGTTAGCTCTAGCAGTTTATTTATTTTTAAAAAATTTTTTAAATATTTATTTATTTATTTTAGAGAGAGAGAGAGTGAGCGTGGGGAGGGGCAGAGGGAGAGAGGAACTCTAGCAGACTCTGTACTGAGCTCAGAGCCCGCTGTGGGGCTTGATCTCAAGATCCTGAGATCACAACCTGTACCAAAACCAAGAGTCAGAGGCTCAGTTGACTGCACCACCCAGGTGGCCCAGCTCTAGCAGTTTCAAGTGGCTCCTCTATTTCACATGAATCTGCCAGGGAAGATTTAGAATTTCTTACTTCACGCTGTTGTGTTGCTTGGTGGTTTAACTTCTGTGTTTATTTATTTATTTATTTTAAAGATTTTATTTATTCATTTGACAGAGAGAGAGAGGGAACACAAGCAGGGGGAGTGGGAGAGGGAGAAGCAGGCTCCCTGCTGAGCAGGGAGCCCGATGTGGGACTTGATCCCAGGACACCAGGGATCATGACCTGAGCCGAAAGCAGACGCTTAACCAACTGAGCTACCCAGGTGCCCCAGCTTCCGTGTTTAAAGATGACTTCTTTCATGAATGTTTCTTAAGGGTCAGAGGTATGTCCAAGATTTGATGTTACTTTGGATAGCATGGGCAAAGACAAAGGACAGAGTTTAATTGACATAAAAAAGAAGTGTATGTTCTCCCAATTTTTTCTTTGACATCATTTGCTATGAATGCTTCCATTTCATACCTGTGTTCCCCAGTTGAAGGGTAATGCTTCCTTATGTTATCAGTTCTGTGTAAATTGTTTTCCTGGTGGTAGAATGGGTTGGTTTTTGCAGAAGTATTATCATTTTAATTTTAGGGTGTTATCACCATCTTAAAAGACAAGATGGCGCGATGTGAAAAGAATATGGCTGGAGCCCTGTGGCACATTAGAGATTGCCTGCTCGGTATCACAGTCAAGCCGGGTGAGTTCTTTCCCTCATTTGGAGACTTGGTAGCTGTGATGACCTTGGGCAGATTGTTTAACTTCCTGCAAGCCTCAGTTTCCTTGTACTGGAAGGCAAGGCAGGTTTTACAGGGAGGGAAACTGAGGTTCTGAGCAAGAAGTGCCTTCTCCCATGAAGTAGGAGGCTGGGCTAGAAAACCTCAGGTTAGGGTATAACTCTTAGATTTCCACTCGATCCTGATGTCTATGCTACATCAGAGTCACAGAAATGTGGGTTTCAATGATTTGTTTTTAAATTTCTTGAAAAAAATTATGTGTGTGTATCATTACTCAGTTTTTTATCCAATCAATAGTATCAAAAACCCATATTTTGGGAAATGTGTTACAGTAAGAGACATTGTCATTTGTATACTTAAAAATACTCATTTAGGAATTTTTCTTCTAAAATAGTTATTTTTATCTTAAAAAATTAATATGTATTATTATAGAAAACTTGGAAAACACATACAGACAGAAGAAAATATTTACATGCATGTCTTTGAAGTTACTTTAAGTGCATTTTCTCCCAGGCTTTTTCCTTTCTAATGGTTTACATTGTTGTGATAAATAATTGGTAGTCAGATTTTAGAAATAAATAACCAGTAATTAAAAATTGATATATTATTAATTTTAAGTCTTTTTCCCTCTTTAGTGCAAAAGGAATCTTCACATATTAAAAATCTGTGGAAAAGTGTAAAGAAGAAAATAGTGATCATTTAGAGTCCCATCACATATTTTCCCCATATCAATGGACATCTGTGTTTGAAAATAAAAGTGATTCCTCCTGCTTCCCCTTTCTTCATCTCTTTATCCCATTCTTTTTTTTTTAAGAGAGTTATTTATTTTATATATATAGAGAGAGTGTGCATGCAACCGAGCAGGAGGGGAGGGTGGGGGAGGGAGGGGCAGAGGGAGAGAGAGAATCCCAAGCAGACTCCCCCCTGAGCGTGGAGCCCGACACAGGGCTCAATCCCACGACCCATGAGATCATGACCCAGGCAGAAATCACGGGTCAGATGTTTAACTGACTGAGCCACCCAGGCTCCCCTCCTTATCCTATTCTTTTACACAGAGGCTAGTAGTTTATGTTCCATAGAGGTAGGGATATTCCAGGAAAACAGCAAAGGTATGTCAAAATGACTTAAGGATTCCTAAATCCTATACTAATGTAACTTTCTCTTGTTCTCAGTTTTCTCTTTTATAAAATTCAGAATTTGGACTAGATGTTCCTCTCCATGGTTGTGTCAAATCATCTTGTTGTTTACTTGAAACTTATACAATGTTATATGTCAACCACATATCAATAAAGCTGGAAAATATAAATCAGACCAAAAAAGTAATTATGATGTGAGATAGAATTTTGTAGTAAACTAAGCACCAAAACAAATATTACAATAAAGGGAAGTTTCATGTATTGGTGGATATTGTTGAGTTTTCCTAATTATAGTTTTGGGTTTTTTTTTTAACATCACTGCTATAGATGTTTTTTTTTTTTTTTTAACATCACTGCTATAGATTTATTTTACTTGAGGTTTCAGATCAATTTCCTGAATCTTAACTTTTCACCCAAGTTTGGAGGTGATGTCACACAAGTTTAAGAAGGAGACCATCTGAATTCTATTTTTCAAGTGCCACTGCCTGGGCTTGGGGGTGGGGTGAAGAGCCAAGGGGGCTGAAACCTAACCTATACTCCATTCACTAAGCAGTACACACTTTTTGGTGTTCTTTCCCTAAGTTGCACAAAAGTACTCTATGGGATAGCAATGACTATGACTGGGTTGTTGAAGGGAAAGCAGAGGGTCAATGTGGTCCTCAGTGTCATCTGCCAACCCTGACATCCATTGGAACAGCCATCATCCTATCTCGTCCTTAGAGGTTAGTCCATGTAATTGCCCAGAAGTTCCTCATTCCAATCTCCACAGGCTCTTCATCTCTCTTGCTATGCTTCTGTTGAGGGAACATGGAAATCATTCTGCCATCTACCTAGGCACACCATGCAGCCATTTCTCCTCGGACGCCCTGCCATTTCCATAGGCTCTGCCTGAACAATGGGTCGAGGTTTCTTTTCCTCCCAGAGACCACCAGCCTTTTATATGGGTTTTGAATCTTTCCCAGAACTCGGTCCAAGAGGTGGAGAGAGGCTTCCTCTTTCTGGGACCCACTAGATGCTGTTGCCACTTCTCTAATTCCATTTCAGTAAGATGGAGACTTCCCTTAGCCTGAGGACTCTTTTCTGGTCTGGAGGTTGGAGTGGGGTGAGGCTGGGACATTTTGCTCTAACTTATCATGTATTTCTCCATATATGTTGTATGTGTCATGGCTCCTTTTTTTTTTTAACTTCCAAATGGCCTGAGTTTTAAAATACTAAACCTAAAAATGAGCCTCTCTAAATCTCTTTATCTGCAGACACATCATTTTCCCTAGTCAAGTAGACAGAACAATCCAGACGTCTGGATAGTGGTGGTGGCCCGTGTGTGAGAAGGCAAAGGGGAGCTGGAAAAAAATATTGGGGAATGGGAATATGGCAATGCCTTAATATTTTAAAAAAGTTGAGTAAAGCTTTTTCCTTGTGGTTTTTTGTTGTTGTTGTTGTTGTTAGTCCTAACTAATGTCCTCAAAGGCATTATTTTCCCAATTTGAATGATCTAGGAACCCTGTTAAAAAGAAAATCATTTGGCACATGCCTGAGAAATCTGTGGATCAGGTGCGTTGAACTGCAGTTGTGAAGCTGAGTGCTCAGGGAAGGTTACTTGAGGGCTAGAACAGCCCATCTGGACTTGTCAATTTCTTTGGCCACATTTCCCTGGAATGAAGCCTTCACTGTTTGCAACAAAGGGTTTCAAGTTACAGTAAACATATGGGTGTGACTTTTTGATGCACTGTCTTTTGTAAGACCTAAGTTGTGATGCACATGGGTAAGAGTATAGGAATTGCTTCTTTTTGAGGAACTCTGTTTGGTTTTCTTGGCTCTCTTTTTTCTAGTTGCTTTTCCATGAGGTTGAAGGGAGATGACACAAGTGTGCTCTGAGATCATTGTCTTCCTCTCTTTGGCTGCCCCTTAATTTTCTCTTTGGAATCTATGGCTTCCAGAAATCTGGAGAATTAAAGACTGGGGTGTTTCTTTTTTCTTTAAGATTTATTTATTAATTTGAGAGAGAAAGAAAGAGAGGAACAGGGAGGGGCAGAGGGAGAGGGAGAGAATCTCAAGCCAACTCCCCACTGAGCACAGAGCCTGACGTGGGCTCATTCTCACGACCCTGAGATCATGACCTGAGCCGAAATCAAGAGTTGGACGCTTATCTGACTGGGCCACCCAGGCGCCCCTGGAGGTGTTTCTTATTGGAAACAAGTTTGACTCTCTCTCTCTTTTGGTGAATTCTTTTTTTCCTTTCTTTTTTCTTGAGGCATAATTTATATGCAATGAAATGTACAAATCTTAAGTGAACATCTTGAAACTTTTTTGCCTATGCATCCACATGTAGTCATGACCCAAATCAAAACATATACATTTCCATGACTCTGGAAGTTTTCTATTGCCCCTTCCCAGTCAATACTTACTGCTCCAGCTACCCGCTATTTTGATTTCCATCATCTCTTTGGTGGACTCTGGCATTCTGTGGGCATTCTCTTCTGACACCTGATGAAGTAAGCTGGCCCCGACTCTTGCCCTGGCCTGTGGAGGAAAGAATGAGTCTCTGGCCATTGTGGGGAAACCTCAGCTCTCCTGTTCTATCTTTTAATACTTTTGTGCTACTGCTTTTTGTTGTGTGAGCTTTTCCTTCTGGATTGGAAAAGCACAGGAGTCAGGTGTTTAGGGAATAAGGGCCAAAGTAGGTCATTTGGCCTGCTTTGGTTCTAGGCCTTGAGCTGCCTTTAACTGAGAAAGTGGTATTTTTCAAGTAGTCCATCCTAACTCATCAGTAAGTAGAATGCTTTTACTGTTCTCCCATAGTCTCTGTTCTTCCACTCAGTAATACTGAGTCTGCTATAGCCAAGGGCTGGCAGCAATTATGTGCATTTAGGTTGTAGTATATATCTAGAATATGTACTTCAGCTCAAGGAATGCTGTCGGTGGTATGTGGTTGCTGAGATTTAAACATAGGTTTTGCATTTTGTTCTGGAGACTTCCATAACGTTTTCTAAATTCAGTGGGTGAAAGGCTGGTTTTGTGGACATTTGTAAACAGGGGACACATAAGACCACGGGGTTGGGAGCAATCCAGCTTTGAAGGTGATAAAGTTGGTGCTACCCCAATGTAACCCAGCCAAAAAAATACAGAAGCTGGTGCAAGCTGTTAAGAAGGGATAAGACTGAACCCAGGCACCGGTGTGTGAGCCCTCCTAAAGGGCCAGAGAAAAAGAATAATTCGGGGGAGTGAGACATTTGTTATCTGCTCTGAAACTTTATGTGGAAAATCAAAGGAGAGGTTTATGGGGTGGGGCATTAACTTATATCTGGAACAAGAATAGACTTGTTAGTAGGAGGACTTCATCATCTCAAATTTATAGGATGGTGGCCAAGTTTAAGGATTTCACACGGCTGCATTGGCATGTCGAGCTTATGTTCTCATGTGATCCATGCCGTACAACCCTTCTGGTGAATTTGGTTGGAAAATTTAGCACAGCTTAATTAGATTGTTCTGAGTAGCCAGCACAAGTTTTGTCTGCTGTAGTGAATGTAGGTTGTTTCCCAGTGACCCCTAGGTATATGGACAGGATATTTAGTTAGGCAGACTTTACTTTCTGCAGGTGTAGACTTTAATCTGGGGGCAGAGAAGGTCCAAATACCCGAATGGGGAGGCCTTTATTCTGTGGGTTGCCTCTCATCCCAGAAGCTCTACTTTTCTCCAGGAAATCTGTATAGTTGTTTTTCAAAATATCCTCAAATTTTTTTTTCCTGTAGGTAAAATGCTGGTGCTCATATGAGTAGAGATAGGGATATGCCAAGATGGAAAGGGCAGGTTGTGAGTCACTGACTGGGGCATCATTTCTATGGTCAGAATTGTACTTACACCCCCTGCTTTTGCCATTCCCCCCCCCCCCACTCCAGTCCACTTCAGACTTGCATATTCAGAGTCTGAGCACTCAGGGTTTCTTTCTTGCTGAAATCCCTTCCATTTCCCATGCAAGACCCAGCTATGATTGTCTTTTTTCTGGTCTCTAGAAATGTGTGAGTTCTCACATCTCCTAATGACTCCTCGTTCTCTTTTGTTATCTGCCATCTTGAACCAAAGGCTGTCAGGCTGTCAGGCATAATTTTGGATGTCAGTAGAATCGGTATAGACAGTCGTATATGGTGTGGTTTTAAGATTGAATTAATAGCCCATTCTGAGGGCACCTGGGTGGCTCAGTCGGATAAGTGTCTGTCTTCAGCTCAGGTCATGATCCTGGAGTCCTTGAATCAAGCCCCACATGGGACTCCCTGCTCAGTGGGGAGTCTGCTTCTCCCTCTCCCTCTGCCCCTCCCCTTGCTCCTGCTCTCTCTCTTTCTCAAATAAATAAATAAAATCTTTAAAAAAAAAAAAGCCCATTCTGGATTATTTCAGATGCTTCTAGATTAAGAGTAGAAATATTCACAAGGTATTGAAGCACAGATACCTGGGGGCATTGACAATTTCCTGTATCACGTAATAATATGCGACACACACATGATCTATATGTGCATCTCCCCTGTCATTCTCCTCAACTGCTTTACCTTTAGGGTCAGAATGAGGAAAAGAAATAAGAGCAGTCTTGATCCTCCAAGGGGATGGAGCAAATTGCTTGACCCCTGCCCTATTCTGCCCTCTGTGGCTCTCACTGGGACTATTTGGGACTATTTCTCCCAAGACCTGTGTAATGGAGTCTAATGCCCCAGGGTTTTGCTGTCCTCTGCCCGGGCAAAGGTATGCTGAGCCATTTACAAGCGATTTGTTGGGCTGATACTGAGAGCCACACCAAGCACCAGTGTGCGGTCTTGGAGGGAGCTTGGGGCAAGACTGGCTGGCACCGGCGGAACAGCCAATCTTGTTTTTTAACTCTGTACATATTAAATGCATCCATGCATGTCAAAAACAGAAGACAAGGCTGGAAGAGGGTGAATAAAAATCAGGCATTTGAGACGGAAAAGACTATTTTTGGGAAAAGAGTCACAAAATTTACAACTGGAATTAAAGAAAATATATTTGCAAAGATCCTTAATTGCACCTAAGCGTTGATATTAATCTGGATTTTAAAAACTTTGAAGGGACCCTTGGGTGGCTCAGTCGGTTAAGCGTCTGCCTTCGGCTCAGGTCATGATCCCAGGGTCCTGGGATAGAGCCCCACATTGGGCTCCCTGCTCAGTGGGGAGTCTGCTTCTCCCTCTCCCTCTGCCTGCCACTCCCCCTGCTTGTGCTCTCTCTCTCTCTGTCAAATAAATAAGTAAAATCTTAAAAATAAATAAATAAAAATAAAAACCTTTGAAAATACACTGGGCATAAAATATTAGAAACTTATTCTTACTCTTGCCAAATTTTTTAGAAAAATTTCTTACGCGGACATACTATTCATGACTATTTTTTAGAAAACTCATATTAAAAAGTTCTGTTTTTCTCTCCTCAGATACTCTCAGTCAAGGTCAGAAGTCCTCAACCTGAACTTCGTCTTAAAGGTGTTTTTGGTTTTGAGGAAGGTTTCCTTTCTTCTCAGTCAATGTTTATTGACCTTCAGGCTGATTAATGATCAGACAAGAAAGTCTGCGATAATGTGGATAAACAGCATCGTGTATTTAGTTTGGTGAAGCTTTTGAAATGTTTTTGGAGTTGTACCGTTACCTCCGACCACTGTGGTGATCTTGTCCATAGGTGTCTGTCAATTAGTAAAGAATTACTTAGATTCACACCGACCTATGTAGTGAGCACAGTTGATGCCGATTTAGTAAGCACACCAAGGGAAAGTTTTAATGCTCTGGTTGTCACTCCATAAGCAGGCAGTAGAAGTGCTCTGGAGTATTTTACCCTGATTATTATTATGGCCCTGATTATTATTATTCTAAAATTTTTGAGATCTTATTAAATTTATTATTTATTTATTCATTTTACATATTAAATTTCACAATAGTCTTAAGTAACAAATACTATTTACATTTTCTTTGTCCACTTGAAGTTTTCCCAGTTCAATCCATAACTTCCTTGATCTCCAAACCCATGCTATCAATCACTCACAATGAACTTTAGTTTACCAAAGGGGTTAGAAGATTAAATACATGGTGTATTAGGTTCTCCAGAAAAACAAATAAACATATATATAAACAAACAAACTAATATAGATATATAGAAATATAAATATATGTTTATAATATATAATATATTATATAATATATATACATATAATTGGTTCATATGATTATGGATGCTGACAAGTCCCGAGGTCTGCAGTCAGCAAGCTAGAGACCCAGAAGAGCTAATGGTGTAGTTTCTATTCTGAAAGCCAAAAGGCTCCAGACCCAAGAAGATGCAGTGTTTCAGTTGCAGTTCAAAGGCAGGAAAAGACCATTGTTCTAGGACAAAGCAGTCAGGCAGCAAGAGTTCCCTCTTACTGACCCTTTTGGTCTATCCAAGTCTTCAACTGATTGGATGAGGCCCACCCACACTGAGGAGGGCAATTGGCTTTACTTAGTCTACTAATTCAAATGTTAATCTGATCCAAAAAACCCTTACAGACACACCCAGAATGTTTGACTAAATGTGTGATGATACATATTTGAAATTTAATTTTTATTAATTTTACATCAAATATGTAGATAAAAGGTAGATAGAATGTGCCTCCTACCACTTAACAAAAACTATATTTCACAGTCATATTGCTGTAAAGATTCATAAGGGTCATGAAAACAAAATTAATGAATTCTTAGATCTATAGGAATAGTTCAGTATCTCAGAGACAAATGCCTATAATTATCATACTATGAAAAGATATGTTTCTGTTTATTTTTTTCCTTTATTCAAAATTAGTGTTTGTTATTGCTATTCAGTTTAAAATTTCTTCATAAATCTCCTGACACTTTGCTATCATTATTATATTGTGTTTTGCATAGCACGACTGAATATGCATATTTAGACACCTCAAATTGTTTGAAGTTGTCAATAAAAATTCTTGCGGTATTATCAGTGTTGGGAAAATTTTTTGGATAAAATATCTTAGTGGGATATAGCCAGATGGGGAAACCAAATGTAAAGATACCAGTGTGCTAACATTTTTCTTGGCATTTTAATATAAAACTTGTGCAACAGATAACCTAGATTGTACTCCTTCATTTTCAAAGTTTTAGGTTTTTTTTCTCTATGGTCATAAAAAAACCTGAAAGCTCTTGGTGTGGACGGGTGTATCAGTCAGGGTTCAGTTAGAAGAGCAGAAACTCTAGGACGCATATAATGTCTAATGTATGTGCATATAATGTATGTGCATATGTATGTGTGTATGACTTGACCTTACACAACTGTGGGAGCTGATTAAGCCGTCTCTGCAAGGCTGTCATCTTCCTGACTGATGTAGGAATTTTGCAGCCTACAGGGCAGGCAGTCAGGAAGAAGATGAAAAGGGGAGGAAGAGCACGGACAAGCAGGAAACCATGAGTAAGAGCTGGAGCCCCTGAGAACAGACAGAAGCCCATGTCAGATCCTGAGAGGAAACTAGGGCCCCTCGTCATGGTACTAAACACACACAGCTGGCCCAGAAGTCCGAGAAGCTGAGGAGGATCCCAGGGAAGCTGGAGAGGTTGTAGGCCTGCTGCGACGTCACGCCAACAAAGTGAGCCAGCAGATCAGTGACATGTGGGCTAAGGCTTCACTTCTGCCCTTCAAATTTCCCATGAGATTCTCTTGGGATGACCCTAAACAGAAACAAACAGAAAAACTGCTTCTGGCAAATGTAGTTCAGATGAACCAAGATGACACATGACAAAACCACCACGGTTACTGACTCCGATCACTGATAGCATATTCATTCATTAAGCCGTTCATCAATCTGAAATCCTAAACTCCAACCTTGGCATTGCAGTTGCATGGGGCTTACCCAGCATTGATCTGGCCAGCCCTCCAAGGACAGTTTGTTAATTTCTGTCTCTTCTAATCTCTGTGTGTGTGTGTGTGTACATACATATATATATATGCACATATATACATATATATACACACATGCATATAAACTTGTACATTATTTGTAAGATTATATGCACACATACACACACATGTATTCTCACAATATATGGACTAAATCCAGCGTAAATGTTACTTGTTTTTCATTTTACTTACATTTTATTGTAAGTGTCATGTTTTACACTTGGATGTTATTTTTTTTAAAAAAGATTTTATTTACTTATTTGACACAGAGAGAGAGTACAGCAGGGGGCAGGCAGAGGGAGAAGGAGAAGCAGGCTCCCCGCTGAGCAGGGAGCCCGATGTGGGGCTCGATCCCAGGACCCTGGGATCATGACCTGAGCCAAAGGCAGACGCTTAACCGACTGGGCCACCCAGATGCCCTGATACTTGGATAGTTAGTCCCCCTCTGACCACCACCACCATTCTTGGTATGAATGGATATCTTGGGCCAGGTGACAAATGACTGATCCTCTTCTCTTTAGCTTAGTCAGAGTGGGTTCTAGCCCATCTGCATCCATTACTGGACTCATGAGCTGTAGAGGTTTGGGAAACTCGAGATTGAAGAAGGCCCTCTCAGATTCATCTCTTATGATTCACATACTGAAATAATTCTTACTTATTCCAGGTGTGGGCATTTGAATATCTTGGTTTTTCCATGTTCTTCAGTTTCCTGGTGTATTCGTTTTCACAACAAATTACCACAAAGTTAGCAGTTTAAAACAGCACTTATTATCTTGTGGCTGGATTCCCTGCTCAGGATCTCACTAGGCTGAAACCAAACTGTTGGCAGGGCTGCATTCCTTTCTGGAAGTTCTGGGGAAGAATCTGCCTCCAAGCTCATTCAAGATGTTGGTAGAATTTAGTTCCATCTCATGCTTTCCTTGTGGCCCCCTGCATTTACCAGCAGGCACCTACATGTTGAGTCCTTCTCATGCTTTTAGTCTGTATTTGTTTTCTTGGGATTTTCGTAACAAGTTCCCCCAAGCTGGGTGGTTTGTCCCAGATTTAAACGATAGAAATTTATTCTTTCACAATTCTTGTCTAGAACTCCAGGTGTTGATAAGTCCACGCTCCCTTTAAAAGTCCTAGGAAAGAAGACTTCCTTGCCCCTCTCTAGCCGCTGGTGGCTCCAGCAGTCTTTGGGATCCCTGCACCCCTCCTGTCTCTGCGTCTGTCATCACATGGCCTCAGTACTGGTGTGGGCTCTGTGCCTCTATCCAAATCTCGCTCTCCTTTCTTATGCAGACACCAGTCATTGGATTTAGGGTCCCCTACACCCCACCTAGTATTACCTCACCATAACTTGATTACATCTGCAAAGACCCTGTTTCCAAATGAGAATGCATTTACAGGTCCTGGGTGGGGAGGACTGGAACGTATCTTTTGGTTGAGAGTTTTTTCATCCTTTTTTCCCCCCCCATTTTCATACTGCCCTTAAAATCTGGTGTTTATTTTACATTTACTCTAATTAATTTGGGCTATTCACATTTCAAGTGCACAATGGTGTCAACCTAAATAAAGAGGTAAACTGAGGCAAGCTTGAATGACCAGAAATTGAGTTTATTTGGGGAAAGCAGGGGAATTGCAATGTGGGAAATGTATACTGTAGCAAGCTACAGTCACATTTGTTGAGAGTTGGGGGCTGGTTTTATTTATGGGCAAGAAGTGCACAGAGGGAGAAGTCGAGCCAGAGTCCAAGCAGTAAATTCTTTGGCTTGAGGATAGGGAGAGATTCTTGGCAGATGTTCATTGGTCGGGAGGTAAGTGTTGGTCTTTTGTAAATAAGTCACTTACAGTAAATCAATTTCTTTTCAGTTCTTCAGTTCTGTTTTTCTGAGGGCACATGCATGAGATTCTTCTTTTCGTATCCTCTGGTTCCATTTTAGATATTGAAATCCTTTGACAGTGGACACATGCATCAGGGAGCTGCCATCTTGGACAATATAGGTGTAGCAAGCACCTCAAAATCATTAGCCTTAGGGAAGGTTAAGGAAACATCCATCCACGTACTCCTACAACCGCTCCCTTGCATTACAGTTTTACATGTACTGGCTGCCAACGGGTTCCCACAGCATCTCTCGCTGGGACACCAGAGACATTCCGGAGCATGAAGAGAGAAATATGCTGTGCAGGTGAGGCAGAGTGCTGTTGGGTTGCACTTGCTCAGAGCTGGATAGCAGGGCCAAAACTAGAGTTAAAAGTGGGCAGGGACGAAGTGAGACAGGTTACAAGAGGCGTCTGATATATCTAGCAAGCCGAGAAATGAAAATAAAAACAATAAGGAGATACTGTCTTTTGTCCTATCATATTGGGCAATATTTTTTTTTTTTTTTTTTTAAAGATTTTATTCATTTATTTGACAGAGAGAGACACAGCGAGAGAGGAACACAAGCAGGGGGAGTGGGAGAGAGAGAAGCAGGCTTCCCGCGGAGCAGGGAGCCCGATGCGGGGCTCGATCCCAGGACCCTGGGACCATGACCTGAGCCAAAGGCAGACGCTTAACGACTGAGCCACCCAGGCGCCCCTTGGGCAAGATTTTTAAAACGACAATCCCTTTTAGGAGGCTATTCGAATGAGAATCCGCACACAAGCTCTGCAAATGAAAAGCCCTTGGGAGTCACTGGGGAGGTATTAAGACAGGGTGTGGCCACTGATTCGATGCAGGAAATCAGGGAAAGGGAGGGGTATCACGGGGTGCTAGCCTGAGTCACTGGCAGGAGTCCTCCATCATTAGTTTAGACTGGGGATACAGGAAGGAGAACTGGTTTTTCAGGAGCAAGAAAGGCTTTGGAATGTTGAGTTAGAAATTGGTATTCGGAGTTTGTTAGTGAGGTACGATTTGTGAGTCACTGCAAATAGTCATTGACGCCTTCTCCAGAAAGATAGTGAGATTTTGAAAGGGCTTAGGGAAAAATGCCAATATTTAAAGGTGTTCTGAAGGGTGGAGGTAGTGGAGGAGGGCATGTTTAGAGAGGTAAGAGGAAAACAAAGAAATCAGACATCACAAATTGGAGAGATATTTCCAAGGGAGAAGTTTAACAGGGTTGAATGCCTCAGAAAGGTGGGGGATTGTAAGAATGCCACAAAGATGCCGTTCAACTTGATGAATAGAAAATTATTGGAGACTTTTGAGGGAGTAATGTCTGTGGAACGAAATGGGGAACATTCAGACTGCACAGGGTTGGAAGGAGTAAGACCCCTTCAGCAAGAAGTGACCTGGATGTTAATGAAGGGAAAGAGAAATGGCTGTGGGAGGAAGTAAGATCAGCTAAATGGCCATTGGACTCCAGAATTGTGAACAGATTTATTTTGTAAACATTTAATAAGATATAAATAGGTTTTTAAACAATTAGAAATCTATGATTATTTAAGTTATTTTGAATAAAAAATTTGATATTAATTATTAATTTTAGCTTGCTTTTTAACTTAAATAGATAAATTTGAGTGTTTTAGAAGAAAATTATTTTTACTGAAATGTATGACAATTAAAGTGTTTCTTTTTTTTAAAGATTTATTGATTTATTTATTTGAGAGAGAGAGAGAGCACAAGCTGGTGGGAAGAGGCAGACGGAGAGGGAGAAGCAGGCTGCCCGCAGAGCAGGGAGCCCGACCTGGGGCTCGATCCCAGGTTGTTTAGTGATATTTTGGGGAGCCAGTATTCAGCATCAGTATGGCTTTTCTTGAACATTCTTGTTTAAAATTGCAACCCTACCTTCACGCCTGTACTTTCTATCCCCCTTCACTGCCTTAATATTCGCCGTAGCACCTCTATTTCACTTATAAATGTGCTTGTGTGTTATTCTGCTGTAATAATTTCAGTCTCACGAAAGGCTGGCTTTTCTGTTTCTATGTCTAGAGTGGTTGATGGTACCTAGTAGAGTGTCAGTGTTTGTTGTTGAAGAATGAACAGTATCTAATTATTATGAACATGACTAACTTAAGCCCCGAATTAGCATTTTGGGCAGACATCTTTAAGCAATTTAATTGGCTCACATCCTACAAAATCTATATGAGTTTTCCTCACATTAAAGAAGGTCAAGGAGCACATGTGGAAGCTGTTTTATGATTCTTTTATTGAGATTTTTATTTTTGTTTTTATGACTTTTGGCTACTAGAAAAACATGCTCTGGAAGGTTTCTAGCTAACATAATGCTGTGGAACTTGGGTTCCTCATTAGTCTATCTGTCTTTGGTTGTACGATTTCATAATCATTATTTGGGGAACATACTAGTCCTATCCACAGGAACTCCATCAGCCTGTTTCCACATCCATTCAGGCTGGCCTTTGGTTAGTCAAATTGTTTTACACAAGAGAATGCCAATAAAAGTCTTTGATCATTCCTGATGTTCTTTAATTCCAGATAGATTCTAACTCTCAGTGGAAACTTTTTTTTTTCTTTTTAAGATTTTATTTATCTGACAGAGAGAGACAGAACACAAGCAGGGGGAGTGGCAGGCAGAGGGAGAAGCAGGCTTCCTGCCAAGCAGGGAGCCCGATGCGGGACTCCATCCCAGGACCCTGAGATCGTGACCTGAGCTGAAGGCAGACGTTTAATGACTGAGCCACCCAGGTGCCTCTGTCCTGGTCCTTGTTTATAACATGCACTAAAAATGACTATTGTACTTAGGAAGTATTTTTTTTTTTAAAGATTTTATTTATTTATTTGACAGAGAGAGACACAGCGAGAGAGGGAACACAAGCAGGGGGAGTGGGAGAGGGAGAAGCAGGCTTCCCGCTGAGCAGTGAGTCCGATGTGGGGCTCGATCCCAGGACCCTCAGATCATGACCTGAGCTGAATGCAGATGCTTAACCGACTGAGCCATCCAGGTGCCCTGAAACTTTTTTTTTTTTTTTAAGATTTATTTATTTATTTGAGAGAGTGAGAGCGAGCGTGAGCGGGGGAAGGGCAGAGGAAGAAGAGAGAATCCCAAGCAGACTCCAGACTCTGGCCAAGGGCAGAGCCCACTTGGGGCTCAATCCTATGACCCATGAGATCACGCACCAGGCTGAAATCAAGAGTCAGAGGCTTAGCCAACTGTGCCACCCAGGCGCCCCTTGGCAAAAACTTCTTTATAAGTAATGATATCTATGTCTACAGGACATGCTATATTTTCATTACCTTGTGTATTATTAATTTTATTTGTCCTGGATCAGAGAAATTTATGCTTAGAACATCCTCCTCACCCCTGACTATTTTTACTGAAATAAACTTTGGTGTAATACTTTCACTTTCACACAATAAGACTCAATAGAGACATAATAAAAACTCGCTATTATATTTACTATATGGATGACATTGAGAATGTCATCTACCACATATCCAAGTATCAACCTTGATAAGAAACCAAGGAAGAAATGGCTGCAATTCCAGGATAAGCTATGCCTGTCCTATGTAGCAGGCAGGCTTTCAATGTATACTCTGTTCATACATTTTATTAGTTTCTTTCTTTGCTTTGGTTGCTGGGAAACTCAGAGCCAAACTTGTTCCTTACCTTTGGCAGATGTGTAGGAACGCCTGTATTTTACTTTGGATTTATTTAACTTTTCCTCCTAGATTCCCCTTCATTTTGACTTTTTTTTTTTTAATCTACTTTATCCCATTTAATTGTATGTATTTTCATCAGTTGCCTCAAATCCTTTTTCGATGCAAGTGTAAATGTGAGAATAAGTTAATATACAAACAAACAAACAAATAAAATGAGATTTGTTCAAGAAGAGCAGACATTTTAATTGTAACTTTTCAGCACCCAATGTTTTCCCATTTTTTCTTCTACTGACTGAAAAATTTACCCCAGATGTCAGTTATTAAATGTGAAAAATGCACAGTAAAATAGGTGTCTTTTAAAAAACCATACAGAATAGTTTAATTGCTTTATATAAATGAAATGCAGGATACTGCAGTTGATTAGCTCATTCTTTTGTATTATTAATTTTATTAAATGAAGCAGCTGTTGATGAAATATTCAGGAGGTCAAGTTATCAAGATTCATGAAACATCATATTTCACCTGAGAGTCTTTGTTGTCAAACATAAAATGAGTAGGGTGAAAAAATGAGTCTAAGAAAAATAATTTAAAAGTTGTCAGTATGGTAATTTATCGGTTGGGCATTTTCCATGTTGATGATAAGTGACACCTAATTACTTAAGCATTCTTTATTGTGTCTCCTCTCCAAAATTATTTCTTGGGAAGTTCACACTATTAGGCAATTTCTTTTTTTTTTTTTTTTAAAGATTTTATTTATTTATTTGACAGAGAGAGAGATAGCGAGAGCAGGAACACAAGCAGGGGGAGTGGGAGAGCGAGAAGCAGGCTTCCTGCCGAGCAGGGAGCCCGATGTGGGACTCGATCCCAGGACCCTGGGATCATGACCTGAGCCGAAGGCAGACGCTTAACGACTGAGCCACCCAGGCGCCCCATTAGGCAATTTCTTAGGCCTGATGTGTGCCTATGTCAACTACTTCTTTTCCATTTCATTCCTCAGGCCATTTCAATAATGGAGGATTTGGCCTAAACCTACTGGCTGTGTAATTTCCAGGTTGCAGCTTTTAATTCATACAGAACTGTCATAGCCTGAGCAGCCTTTTGGGGTTATATCTCTTTCTTCCCTTCTGGGGGAAGTTTAACCTGTGATCCTTTGAGTTACCCAGATAAAAGGCTTCCAGCAAATCTCCAAGTCTTTTTTAAGATCTTGAATTTAAGATGAAACTTCATGGAAAATTGGTGTAGGACATCTGTTTTGATGAAGAGTTTCTGCCAGCCAGTGAAAGGGTAGTGAGCATTCATTTTCTTTATTTGGAACCAAGACTACTTTAAAGTCATTCCCTTTAAGCACGATTTTCTGTTCATCATTTAAAAATGGAAGACCAAAGGAATGGTACAGAATGAACTGAAGCCCATAGGGAAGTCCTTGAAGAATACTGAGGGAAAAATGCTTCCCTTAACATTTTGTTAAGTGTCCGACTCTTGGTTTTGGCTCAGGTCATGATTTTAGGGTCGTGAGATTGAGCCTTGGGTGGGGCTCCATGCTCAGGGGGGGAGTCTGCTTAAGATTCTCTCCCTCTCCCTCTGCCCCTCCTTCCACTCAGGCACACATGTGTGCATGTGTGCAGGCACACTCTCTCTTTCAAACTAAATAAATAAATCTTAAAAAATAAAAAGGAACACAGAGTTGGCAACTTCATTCCTAGTACTGAGGGCACAATGCAAAGAGATTGGGGTTCTCAGAAAACCCGGAAGCTTGAAGGAGAGGCCCTCAGAACTGCGTGGCTGGCGCTGGTCTATCTCTGACTGTCAACATTATGAGGCTGGATCTAAGAGGAGGACAAAGCTGGAAACTGGAACCACCTGTGCTACGTGGGTAAAAAGCCACACTGGAGTGAGCCGGCAACAAGAGAACGCAAAGAGAACTGGTGAATTCTTTCTCCCTCCTCCTGCCTTCTAGTTTCCCTTTAGTTTCTCCCACTGGTGAAACCTAACAGATGCCAGATGGCAAAGAAGTGTTTTGCAGAAGCCCAGTCCCAGTACACAAAACTACAAGGTCAAGTGTGAAGCTGAGAGACCATAGCTGCATTTCTGACACAGAGATGCTATATGGGGATGAAAATAGGAGGAAAAAAGCCTAAACAAATCTTAAAAAATCTAAAAACAGGAGAAAAAAGATCTAAAGAAGAAAACTGGGAGCCAGAGAAGAGAGAGTTCTTTCTTTCTTTCTATTTTTGAGAGAGAGAGAGCATGCACACACAAGCAGTGGGGGGGGGGGGGGAAGGAGGGGCAGAGAAGGAGCCTGAAGTGGGGCTCGATCTCACCACCCTGAGATCATGACCTGAACTGAAAGCAAGAGTTGGCCGCTTAACTGACTGAGCCATCCAGGCTCCCTGAGAAGATAGGTTTAAATAAATATTTACAAAATCTGCATTAACTGACAATGCTTTACAGATGAGGCTTGAGTATTGTGTTGTGATTAAGTGCTGTTACTTTATCTCAATGAGTATGGGCTGGAAGCAGCAGTCTACCCAAAAAGGCCAGTCGCAGCTTACTTGTGGATAAAACTAAGTAAAAAAAAAAAAAGGCTTAGCTAAAAGAGAGTAATCAAAGAAAACTAAATTTAATAGACCTTCGAAGGATTAGGTACATTCCTCTTTTTTTTTCCCTAAATTAAAAGTAACGAAAAAGCAATAGGAAATACCAATTGCCAAGTCTAAGATGATAACGGACCAGTCCACTCAAGTTAGATATATTTATGAGAAATGTTCTTATATTGAACGAAATAATTTAATAATAGCTATATTTAATAATAACTACTTTAATGTGTGATCTTAGACAAATAAAGTCTTTGGGTCCTTTTTTCTTGAATTGAACCAAATGAATCTTAGGTATTTATAGTCTAAACCTAGCAAATTGGAGATTTTCCTCTAGCTTTGATTTTATCAATCCCAAGTTCTTAGGTAACAGGATTCAATTAACTGCAGTGGTGTCAGAGATTATGAAAGTGTTGAGTCAAGGAAAGAATACATGGAAACCAAAGAAAGACTCACATTTAATTCTATGGTGTAACAGGCTCTAATGCCAATTTCTTTTATTAAGACAATATATTCAGAGTTTCAATTATCTCAGGCATTTGAAAATCTTTCAATAAGATGACTAGGAAGAAAGACACAAAGCCATTTTTAAAATCGTTTCTTACACTTTTGAAAAAGAAATTCTGGAGGGGGAAGAAATCTCATCAGGATTCTGATGTCATCTGCTTGCTTAGATCATTACTTGCTTACCTTAAATCACTATTTCTTAAAGCTGAGACCCATGGATATCTGAAACTACATCTACAGACTCCAGCATGAGAAATCTCTTTTAAGTCATATCATGGACTTAATAAATTGGAGACAAGGTTATCCTGATGACCAAATAAGAGTCACTGTAATTTTTTGCACAGTTATGGATGAGTTACTGATTAGTTACTTGGTGTCTCTGTTGCTGATGTGGAGGATTGAATGCAAGAATCAAAGTTAGCTCTCCTGTTGCCGCTGTGGATGTTCATCTGGGTCTTTGTGTTCGGGTGCATCATGTCCCCCGTGTACTGAGTGGGGAAAGGAAGCATTTGCTTAGCTGGAGTAAGAGAGGGCTTTGGGCTTACCTTTGGAAGATGGTTGGATTTAATGAGACTAGAAGGATGAAAGGGTGGTGGGTTCTATGGTGACCAGCGCACTGGCCTGATGGGGTTCCATGTGCAGATGCCTGTGGACCTGGCACTCACACTGTTGCCAAGAGTGGGTGGCAAAGGTCCCAGTGGTGAAACTTGACACAGAAGGTGTATACAATGCCAACCAAGTTACTAATCTTTACCTGGACCGTGCAGACTTGGACAATGAGCATCTCAGCAGATCTTCTAAACGTCAGAAGATCTTCCTCAACTTTCCCAAACTGCATAAATATTAGGGGTTTTGTACAGTATTAAGGGAGATGTAATGGCCCCCAACATGACCAATATTTGATTTCCTCCCACCAGGTAACAACTAGGGACATCGGTACATGAGCAACAAATTCACACCTTTGGCAGTATGAGTGGTACACACCTGCTGAGGGGAACAGAGCATGGTATCATTTAACAGATTATTGTAGAAAAGTTTTTTACTAAAAGTTTAAAATTCAAAGACCCATCCATAATTATTTCTAAGCCCAAACCATGCGGCTACTCTGATATTAGACACTTACAATATAGAAATTCATAATAATAAGAACAGAACTTCGTGGTTTGCTGAATACTGTCACAATTATCATCTCTTTTCATCTGCACAATTCTATGAGGTGTCATTGTTCCTCAGGAGCAAGAAAGTTGAAGCTCAAAAGGTTACTGGAGATACTTTGTGTCATTCTAAAGTGAATAAAGTCATAGGTTAGATACTCAGGGTGAAGCAAAGGACTGCTCTAGGAGAAAGAACAGCTTGTGTGAGGGACTGAAATGAGAGAGAGAATGTATTCTGCTTCCCCTCCCCCAACAATTTAACTTAGAGACAAGTTACATGACTAGTTCGATGAGCATCTTTCCCTTAGATTCACAACTTTAATGTCTCGCCACATTTGAAAATAATTGCGGGAATAATGATGCTTCACCTTTGAATGTTTCCATATACCCTCTTAAAAATACAGTCACCCTTGTAGAAGTTTTGAGCTGAGTTTTGAAGAAAAGAAACATAAATTAATACAGCGAGGGGGACACACTGGTATGTTACCACTTTAATCACCACATGATATGAAACAGATGAGCCTGACTTTCTTTAGGGTTTAATTAAGTTAGTCTTTGGGAAATAATAATTATTTTACTTTTATTTTAATCTGTGTGTTTGTGTATGTGTTTGTGTAGTTTACATATTAGATTGCCTTTGATTTTCATAATAGCCCTTGGAGATAATTAAGGTACATTCAAAAAAAATGAGAAGAGGAATCTGAGGTGCTAAAGAGGTTATTTTGTTCCAGGTCATTTGCCAAATATGTGAACAAGTCAGGTCTTGTGATCAAAGTTGTTCCTCCAGATTTTCCCAACTTCCACCAATGCATAGTTTGCATTCAGGAAGATCCTAGGTACTAGGAAATTCTGGCACAATTACGTTCCTAGATGCATGCTCCTTGGATGACTGCCTCCTTTCTTAAACATTTTACTTAGGTTTCTGCTACCTTGTAATATTATATTTTAGGCTGCAATCTTTGAGCTGACATCATAGCTCTGCTGTACATATGCACTGCATTCTCCTCAGCCCCTGTAGCTGTCAGGGCAATTGGTTCTTGAGAACTCCACAGTAAACACAATAGATATGCTCTGTCAGCTTTGGATTTTCAACAGTTTTGAGTAGCTCTCTGCACATATGTTTTGTACACAGAAGAGACCAAAGTGAACATATATTCCTAAATTTCTGGGTAATTATTTGGAGGTGAATGCAGAAGAAATTGCTCAATTTGGATAGTTTGTGACAAAAAGATTTTATTTTTTAAAGATTTTATTTATTTGAGAGAGAGAGAGGGAGCACAGGGGTGGGGTGTGGGAGGGGCAGAGAGAGAGGGAGAAGCAGGCTCCCCGTTGAGCAGAGAGCCACATGGTGCTCGGGGCTGGATCCCAGGACCCTGAGATCATGACCTGAGCCAAAGACAGACACTCAACAGACTGAGCCACCCAGGCGTCCTGACAAAAAGATTTTAATAGAAGTAGGATGGCTAGACACTTGCCAGAGAATCCGATCTCCTGGATTCTCTTAGAAGGTTGGAACAGCAAACAAAAACAACAACAAAAAACCAAAAAAAAAAAAAAAAAGCTTGGAATGGATACCTCACGTCCTTCATTAAACATTTGTCCTCAAATAAGGAAATAACAGGTGTAACATTTTCTTTCTCATTGCCGTAGATATGTGATAAATCATATTTTTTACACCATTTTCTTGAGGTCCTGATAAAGGTAGTAGTAAGAAAGGTAGCATTTTTTTCACAGTTGTCCTGAATTTGGCAAGAGAAATAAAGTTTTGTGTTTTTTTCTTTCATTTTTGGAGTTCCAGAGAAACCGAGTCCTGCCCATGAGGGGCACTGAGCTGAAAGCAGAGAGAGCAAGAGAAGCTCTGAGAAGACCCGGGCTTCTAGAGTTCTTAAAGTCACAGGTTTCCTATTTGGTCGCAAACCTTGACCACTCTCACCAGAGTCCAGGAAGAGGCATGACTGATGGCAAGGAAAGGAAAGAGTTAAAGGGTGTGGAAGAAGGAGAGGTAAGGAAAAGGGGAAGGGAAATGGAGAGGGAGAGGAGAGAGAAAGAGGTATCGTTGAAAAGACTACTCTTTCTTCATCAAATGACTATTCTTTCTTGGCGACTATATACGCAAAGGTTTATTTATGTCCAGGCTTTCTATTGTATTTAATCAGTCTGTATGTCTGTCTTTATGCCAGAACTGTTGCTTTGTAACTGGCATTATAAAGTAGTTTTGAAACTGGGGAGCATGAGCCCTTCAACTTTCTTCTTCCTCCTTCAAGATTGTTTTGGTTAATTTTGGGTCCTTGGAGTTTCCATATGAACTTTAGGATCATCCTGTCAATTTCTGCAAAGAAGTCAGCTGAGATTTTAATAGGATTGCATTGAATCTGTGGATCAATTTGTGGAAGTATTGCTATCTTAACAATATTAAGTTTTCTGACCTATAAACATGGGAATCTGTTCATTGCTTTAGACGTTTAATTTCTTTCAACAGTGTTTTGTAATTTTTAGAGGGTAAGTTTTACAACTTTGTGAAATTTAATCCCAAATATTTATTACTTTTAATGCTTTTCTAAATGGAATTGTTTTCTTAATTTGATTCTGATTGTTCATTGCAAGTGTATAGAATATTATTGATTTTTGTATAATAATCTTGTATCCTACAATCTTGCTGAACATGTTTATTAATTCTAATAGCTTTTAAAGCAGATTCCTTAGGATATTCTATATATATAACCATGTCATCTGTAAATGGAGACAGCTTTATTTCTTCTGTTCCAATCTGGATGCTTTTATTCTATTTTTCTTGCCTAATTATCCTGGCTAGAACCTCCAGTACAATGTTGAATAGAAGTGATGATAGCAGATATCTTTGTCTTGTTCCTGCTCTTCAGATGAAAGCACCCAATTTTTCACCATTAAGTATGTTAGCTGTAGGTTTTTGTAGATTTTTTTTAATCTACTTGAGGAATTTCTCCTCTAGACCTAGTGTTATAAGAGATTTTGTCATGAATAGGTACTGGATCTTGTCAAATGCTTTTTTTTTCATCTATTGATATGATCATATGGATTTTTTTCTTCTTTAAGTTGTTGATGTGATGGATTACATTAATCGATTTTCAAATGTTGAACCAGACTTGTATACTTGGAATAAATTCTACTTTGTCATGATGTATAATTATTTTTAAACAATCTTGGATTTGATTTGCTAAGATTTTTTTGAGGATTTTTCATCTGTATTAATCAGAGATATTGGTTTATCCCTTTTTATTTTTATGTTGATGTCTTTATCTGGTTTTGGTATGGGTAATATTGGCTTTATACAATCAAGGATTGTTTCACTGTCTCTGACCACACTCAGCTGTTAAGCTTCACTAGTTGGTATGTGATTGCTACATTGTTTTCTTTCTTTTTTTTAAAAAAGATTTTATTTATTTATATGACGTAGAGAGACACAGCAAGAAAGGGAACATAAGCAGGGGAGTGGGAGAGCGAGAAGCAGGCTTCCCGCCGAACAGGGAGCCCGATGTGGGGCTCGACCCCAGGACCCTGGGATCATGACCTGAGCCGAAGGCAGACGCTTAACGACTGAGCCACCCAGGCGCCCCGCTACACTGTTTTCAACAATGTCCTAGGGCCCAAATTGTTCCACAGACAGATCCAGTTCAATTTGGGCTCCTTTGAAGGAATTGTTTTGAGGTCAGAGTTTGAGACTTGTTCTGGCCCAAGAGAGTTCTTCCCAGCTGTTTCTTTCCTTGACTCTGCTAAACGAACTGGTTGATTGTTCAGTGTATACCTTTAATGCATTTGCCAGTCTCCTATTAATTGCTTTTCAACTCAAGATCTATCATTTTTGACAGCATCCTTAGTCTTGAACTTCCCTCTACTCTGTTGCAAGTGAAATCTGTCCCTTTGGGAAGAGATTCAAAGCTCTCTGATTTGTGGCCTGCCTTTCCGCCCTTTGCAAAATCTCTGAGCCAGATCTTTGGAGTTGTCGGGAGGAAGAGTGATGTGCTTCTTTCTGAGTGACACATCTGCTTTAGCAACTGGACACTTGGCAGGGGAGGTGCAGCTGTAGTCTCTGGTCTTCTCAGCTTGGGCAAGGAAACTCTCTTTATGAAGGAGCCAGAACGAGGGCAATTGGGACCCCACTATTCTCAGTGCACTGCCCCCAGGGTAGAGCCTCTATCCCATGAGTTGGGGCTGGGTGATAGAAGGGACCGCCATTGGAACCCCTGTTCAAAATCTCCTCTGTGTTGTATTGCAGGGAACTCCATGTTCCCTAATCCCCTTCCACATATGATTCTGAGTTAGATTTTATTAATGCCCAACTTGAAAGAGATCTACTTAGACATTTGAGGACCCCCTTGCTTCACTGCCTTGGAGTTAATTAGTTGATGGAAACTTTTTCAGAGAAATTTGAAAATTCCAAATTTCCCCATAGACATTAGATAGATAACTTGTTGCCTTAGCGCTTCAGCTTGGGGCCATCAGTATCTGTTTCACTTTTTCTGACCATTGGTGGTGAATTCCCTTTACTCCCCTAGCTCTTTCATCCTTCAGGTAAATCTTAATTCTTATATGAAACCCTTTATTTCTAGAATTCTTAGAGTGGTCTGCTTTGTCAACTAATTCCAGACTGAAGGAAATCCAGTTCCCAGGGCAGATGTTTGAGTAGTTGTTGTTTAGTTGAGAGAGACCATAAATACCAAGAAGAAAATGGAAATATTGTAAGTAAGAATTAGAGGGGCAACAAGGTCCTGGAGAAGACAGGAGGGATTGAGGTCAATAGTACTGTTGAATGGACTATCCTTGAGCCGGAGGTGGGAGGGACATATCCTTAAGACTAGAAAGAAGATAAGAATGGATGTTGTGTTAGCTTGGTTTCTCTGAGAAGAAGACATCAGGATACAATTGAGAGTGCACGTTATTTGTTGGGAAAAATGCCTTTGAGGGAAAATGGGAAGGACACTGGAGGAGGCTGGAGGAACTTTGTTTCAGGCATGACCTCTGTGAAAGAAAGATAGAAGGAAAAAAGATTGAGTAGGAAGTGTTGTAGATGCAGTGCTGTTTTATGAAAGCTTCAAGAAGGCCATGGGAAGTCCTCCAGTCAAAGTCATAGGAGTCTTGCAACTTGCAGGAGTGGGTGGGTCTGCCTTCATATCTCTGCCACCTTAGTGATTGTCTGCCATGCGGGAATTGTGAGCACAACTCAAACTCTGTGGTGGATCTGGGGCCATCAGTAGATTATATTCCCCACACAGTCAGGAAACCACGAGGCACATTTTTATGTCCCCTACTGATGGAGATCTAGATGTTGGTGTAGGTTTCAGAGGAACAAGACTTTGAGGTGGTCCATGCCTTAGTTTTCTCATTTGGGAAATGGGGTAACTAGAATAATAATTTGAAAAGTTCCTTATACTTCTTAATCCTAATATTTCCAAGTAAGACAGTACCTTTGTTTTTTTGTTTCACTTAAAATAAGAAAAAATTAAACCAATGTAATTAATGTATATTTAAAACATCAAATAATATAGAAGAGCTTGTAATCATAATGTAATAATAAAAATGGGTCTTCTACCCATTTATGGAATGCTTTCTAAGCAATTTTTATGAAATTGCTCACTCTGGGCCATATTTTTTTCAAATCCAATTCTGCTCTACTAAGACAATCTTGGTCTGGTAGTTTCTATTTTGAATTATTCTGAGAGTTATTACCATATCCTTAATATGTTTAGATTGCTATTTTTGGCTCATCAATGTGGTCTATTACATTGTGATTGGTGGTCAACTTTGAAAGCTGCTTTGGTTTCAAGAATTAGGTGCTATGAATGGGTAGTTTACACTACCCTTTTCATAATAAAGCATAGAGAACGTGGTTCAAACGGATTTGGTATCTGTAATAAGAAACATGTAATAGACTATTATGGCCATAGGTGAATATATATAAAATACATCTAAAACAATCAACCACAGGAATAACCAAATACACTTCAATAATCTTTTCGAGTAATATGCATCAAATTGTAGAGGAAATGAAAGGGTTGCATGGAGGCTGCCACTCCAAACATTATCCATGATATGCTATAAAGGTCTGGGATGAATTAACTACAGGATTCACGTGTGCCATGTGACAAGAGGGGCCTGTGTTGAGTATTTGTAAAACAATGGATAGTTCCTTTATCAATTGGTTTTGACTACGTGCTCATACTTAACCTAATTACTGAAGTTAACTGAGTAATTAACTCTAATTACTGAGTAATGTATTTATGAAAGTGTTCATTTTTTTTGAATCACTCCAAATCATGTGGCTTAAGTCTTATTCATGATGCAATCTGTTTGCTATATATAACGATTTTATCTCTTCTTTCTAATAAAAGTAAGAGTTCACTAAAAAAAGTAATCAAAGAAAAATATCAAATGAATTGTGAGTGAACTACTTAAATTTTTAAGTTATTTATATTTAAACGATATCTATCTTATGCAACAGGAAATGGTATGATTTTCCTCCCCTGGAAGTACAGCTTCCAAAAGGGAGGAGAAAAAAAATCTTCTATGTATTTCTAGTCAAATTGCTGGCAGTTGAGGCACAATTTTGGTCACTTTAAACAGGCTCATTTAGATTGTTTTATGTGGGGAACATTGTGAACAATTGTGCTGACATTTTGAAATAGGTTCTATCAACACTGAACTGAATTATTTCAGTAGTTTATTTTCTCTCTTTGTGTAGCTACCCAAAATGAAGGGATAGGTTAGGTCCAACATTTATTTTGAAATTAGTCCAATTAGAACTTTGGCAGCAGAATTATAACCTCCCCAGCTGTGGGTTGAGTGTTTTAGAAATGCTTTCATGTAGTCAAGTCATGTACATGGAATGCCTTTGACAATGGGTAGAGGCCATTCAGAGCGTAAGTTAGTCTGTGTCCTTTATTTACTCTGTTCATGGAGTAAAGAACGATCCTGTCACTGGGGGCATTTATCATGTGCACAGGGGAATTGATGATGTCAAAATTATTAAATGAGATCATGTTCTCTTCAATTTATGTCAGCGTCATGCTTTTATCCATATTGAATTCATATGGATTGTTAATCTTAAAAATGGGGAAAAATTTAGATCTTATCTTCTGGTGAATACATTTCCTGCTCCCTGTAGTGGCTTAGAGCTTGGGCTGTTAGAAGTACATAACTGCATTTTGCTGATTTACTGTCCAATAATGGCACATTATGAAGGCCTTGATCCCGCCTCTGGAATAACTTCTGAATAGAGTGACACAATCTTAGGCAAACCAGAATGTTTGTTGATAGTGCATTATTGTATTTTACTTTTTTTTTCCTGGCATAAAGTAAGCACTCACTAAACACTCTCCCCACCCACCACCACCACCCCCACTTCCTTTACTCTGATTATCCACTCCCCACACTCACCATGCTATGTCACATGTTTGTGTCTTCGCTGATGCTCTTCCCTCTCCTTGGAATTGCTCTTTTTGCCTAATTTCTTGCTCTGAAAAAAAGTTCTGTTTATATTCTGTCTCTTCCAATCATCTCTAATGTCTCAGGTCAGGCCAAGCGACCACCTTTCTCTGTGAACCTATGAAAACTTTAATTCTGTTGCTAAATACACTGTAATATAATTACCTAATTTTACCTGCCATTTCAACTATGGAAGTGGCTAGTAAACTGCAGCCCTGGGGCCAAATCCAACTCACTTCTGCTTATGTAAATTATGTTTTATCGGAACAAAACACACTGATTTGTTTGCTACATTATCTATGGCTACTTTTATGCTCCCAAGGCAGAGTGTGGGACTTGTGATAGAGATCCTATGGCCCACAAAACCACATCTTTATTACCGATTTACTTCCTTTTCTCTTGAGAAAGGCTTTACATTACATATTTATTTTCTTAATTGGGTACAGAGCTATTCAGATTTTACATTTTTTTCTGTGTTAGTTTGCATAAGTTGCATTTTTTAGGGGCTTTTTTATTTTTATTTTTAATTTTTTTAATTTATTTTTTAGGAGCTTTTTTATATTGAGGTATAACTGACATATAACACTATTTTAGTTTTAGGTGTACAACATAATGATCTGGTATTTATATATATTGTGAAATGATCACCACAATAAGTCAAGGTAACATCTATCACCACAGAGTTACAAAAATTTTTTTCTTATGATGAGAATTTTTAAGATCTATTGTCTTAACCACTTCCAAATATGCACTACAGTATTAGTAACTATCGTCATCATGCTGTACATCATATCCCCATGACCTATTTATTTTATAACTGGAAGTTTGTACCTTTTGACCTCTTTCATCCATTTTGCCCAACCTCGCCCACTACCCCTACTCCTTGGCTTTGGCAACCATCTCTCTGTTCTCTGTATCTATGAATTTTGTTGTTGTTTTGTTTTGAGTTTCTACTATAAGTTAGGTCATACAGTATTTGTCTTTGTCTGACTTACTTCATTTAGCACAATGTCCTCAAGATCCATCCGTGCTGTCACAAATGGCAAGATTTCATTTTTAATGCCTAAATAATATTCCATTGTAAATATATATACCATATTTTCTTTATCCATCAATGGGCACTTAGGTTGTTTCCATATTTTGGCTATTGTAAATTATGCTATAATGAACATGTGGGTGCACATATCTTTTTGAGTTAGTGTTGTCATTTTCCTTGGGATAGATATCCATATGTGGAATTGCTGGATCATATGGTAGTTCTGTTGTTAATTTTTTGAGGAACCTCCATACTACTTTTCATAGTGGTTGCACCAATTCACATCCTGCCAATAGTGCACAAGGGTTCCCTTTTCTCCACATTCTTGCCAACACTTGTTATTTCTTATCTTAGCCACTCTAACAGGTGTGAGGTGATATCTTATTATGGTTTTAATTTACATTTTCCTGATGATCAGTGACATTGAGCATCTTTACAGGTCCCTTTTGGCTATCTGTGTATCTTCTTTGGAAAAATGTCTATTCAGATCTTCTATCTATTTTTAAATCAGATTTTTTTCCCACTCTTCAGTTGTGTGAGTTCTTTATATATTTTGGATATTAACCCCTTACCAGATACATGATTTACAAATATTTCCTCCCATTCACTAGGTTACCTTTTCATTTGTTGATTTCCTTCGCTGTGTAGAGACTTTAGTTTAATGTGGTCCCACTTGTTTATTTTTGCTTATGTTGCCTTTGGGCATCAGATTAAAAAGAAATCATTGATCAATGTAAAGAAGCTTACTGCCTATGTTTTCTTCCAGGACCTTTATGATTTCAGGTCCTACATTCAAGTCTTTAATCTATTTTGAATTAATTTTTGTGTATGGTGTAAGAGCATACATAAGACCAGTTTCATTCTTTTGCATGTGGTTGTCCAGTTTCCCCAGCACCATTTATTGAAAAAACTGTCCTTTTCCCATTCTATAGTCTTGGCTCCTTTGTTGTAAGTTAATTAACCATGTATACATGGGTTTATTTCTAGGTTTGACAGTTCACTGGGGTTCTTTTTTTTTTTTTTTTAAGTTCCATTTCCAAGTTGTCATTTTTTGAATGAAGTTTTCCTAAGGCTGACAAAGAAGAGTATATTTTAGGCTTATGCTGTTCAGTATGGCCATTAGCCACATGTAGCTATTAAGCACTGAAATGGGGCTAGTTCAGATTGAGATGTTTTGTAAGTATAAAATACACACCAGATTTCAAGTCTTAATACAAAAATAATGTAAAATAGTTATTGATTATATATTGAATTGATAACATTTAGATATATTGGGTTAAATATTATATACATGTATACTAATTAATTTTAGCCCTTTATTTTTACTTTACATGTGTGACTCACATCATATTCGTATTGGACAACATGGCTATAGAATATTCCAGAAGGAAAGATGAAGAAGTAGCAGGATATTTGTCTGCTACAAGGCAAGAAAAAGATTTAAAAAAAAAAGGCAAAGAAAAAGCAGAGTGAGTAGAAATCAGGAAAGATATGGTGGAAATAAAATAAATATATAAGTAATCACAATAGATATAGAAATTTCATGACCTTGCAAATGAGTTCAGAGACATTTACATGAGACAAATGTGCTCATGAAAAGAGGAAGTGTCTTTTTCAGTTTTTCAAATTATTTTGTGTCAGGAATATTGATTGGCATGTTGTATTTCCTCTTTTCTTCTAATCTGAGGCTCATGGGCATACTGTTCTAGAGACAGGCAGGTGGAAGAAAAAATTTCAGAACTAGACATTGGAGAAAAAAACAGATTCCTTTTAAAATTATATTTTATTATCAGAGACAAGGAGCTACATAATAGCTAATCATCTCAAGGGTTTTACTGTTCTGAGTAACATATTACTACACTCACAATTTTGAAGCCCTTTCTATTTAATTTCAAAGATTCCATTCTTGGAAAAATAACTCACATTTTGAAAAGATACAAGAAATTCTATGAATAATCATTCATTTGAATAGGAGAAAGATTATATACTCATGTTCATATTGTATGTTCATAAGTTAAACATGTCCATCTGTAGGAAGCAATTGGTAACTATCTTCAACAGTTACCATTTTTACTTTGGGTCGAAATCATTGAACACCTGGCATTTTTGCAAGATTAGAAAGGATTACAATTTACAATTATAAAAGAGGCAATGATTTATTAACTCACTGAAATTTCCATTTGAATTCGATGTCATAGAACATTTGAATATTACAAAAAAATTTCAGAACCATCAACCCCTTTAAATCTACTACCTGTACAAATATGTCTTGTAAACTTAATTCAAAATATGTAGTAGAAATGTCTAGCCTGGTCATGACAAAAAAACTTTGAGGAGTTGTCTTGGCAATTCCTTGCTTATATATTAAATTAATTTTGAACTTAATATTTAAAAATAATAAAACCACCCCAAATTCATTATTTTAAATATTGTTATTAGTTTACTTTATCCAGAGAATAGTACAGTAACATGCCATTTTCTTTCATTGAGTTTTCTATTCATTCATTTATTCAATAAGTGAATATTTATCTACCTACTATGTGACAAGAACTAACTGAAGTGTTAAGGATTTAGAACAGCCAAAGACATGTTCATGCTGTTACGTTGCTGTCAGCTTAGTGGAGGAAATAGCTATAGGAGTGGATCAGTCAAATCTAATGAGGGAAGGGGCATAAGAGGGAGCTGAACCGAAAGTGGTGGGGAACAGAAGGGAGCAAGTAAGTGCCTTGTTGGCGGGCAGGTGAAAGAGGCTTTGAAGAAGAGACTTTTGAACCAGGTCTTTAAGGATAAGTAAATGAGAGATGACTTAAGGAGAGGATCATTTCTGCCAGGAGAGAAGTATGTTCAAAGCAAATAGACATGAAAGAAATTGGGGAAAGATGAAGAATAGAGTGAAAGGTTCATGAAAAAATGAGAGAAAATAATGGTTTAGCCTTCTATTTCACAGTAATGAATCCAGGAGGTATCAATAATTTTATAAAAGACAGGAACTGTGATTTTCCTAAAGAAAAAAAAAGTCTTTCTTTCACAAAAAAGGGGTAGAAGCTGCAAGAATATGGACATAAGGTAATGCATTTTTAAAAAAGATTTATTATTTATGAGAGAGAGAGAGAAAGAGAAAGTGAGTGGGAGGGGCAGAGGGAGAGGGAGAGAGAATCCCAAGCAGACTCTGTGCTGAGCACAGAGCCCCACGTGGGGCTGGACCCCACAGCCCCGAGACCACTACCCCAGCTGAAATCGAGTCAGTTGCTCAACCAACTGCACCACCCAGGCACCCTGGTAACGCATTTTTTATTTCTGCGAGTAGTCAGATTGAATAAAGATTTCTAATTAGGTGCTCCTGTATTTATGAATGAGGGAATTTCACCATCTACTATGATGTACATTGTATACTCTGCACTGTACACTGACACAGAAGGAAAATCATTATGTAGCAGAAGAAAATAATTTTGTAGAGAGCACAATGTGCTCAAGCTGAGTTTCCGATTAGTAAGTAGCAAAAAGATGGTTACAAAGAAAAAGGCTTCAGTCAGATGACATATACAAGCAGTGACCAGCTACTTTCATTTATATTTACATAATACTTTAGACCATGGAATTCGGTGCCAATTGACCTTGGGTTAATGTGTTCTGACTTTGCCATTTACTAACTGTGAACCCTTGGGAAAGTCAGTCACTTTCTTGATACTTCAGTTTCCTCCTATGAAGAGTGAGGATAATAATACTTCATAGGGTTGTTGGGAAGATTAAATGAGAAAATTTTAGTAAAACTCTTAGCACAGAGCCTGTGAATAGGATATGTTTAATAGATGGCAACTATTATTATTAATTTGTCTTGTCAAGTTATTTTAAAATTTTTAACATTGGTTATTGATCCTCTGGCACTCTTTTCGCAACTTCAGGAACTCCCTGAGGCTGGAAGGTAGTCAACAAAAGAGAAAATTTATGGAGAAACTAGTCTCAGCCTTAAAAGAAGTAGCCACCTGCTTCTAGTGCTTTCTTTCCCAGAAAACACAAATTGGGGAGAAACATCTAATTCTACTGCAATCTGGAATTGGAACTAGAGATTATTTAGCCCAACCCTTTATAGGCAAGGAAACTGTGAATCAGAGAGATCCAATGGTATGGACTACCTAATTTTGTGCCCATAGTGGGACACAAATACATATTTGTTGATCTCCTGAAGCTTAACCTTGTGTGCTAACCACATTACTTCTCAATTTGAGTTTTCTAGGGAAGAAAGCACTAGAAACAGTACCAAAAACTGAGGGACTTAGAACAACTGAAATGTATTGCTTTACAGATCTGGAGACTAGAAGTCTGTGATCAAGTTGCTGGCAGAGCTGGTTTTTCCTGAGGGCTTTAAGAGAGAATCAGTTCCACACCTCTCTCCTAGCTTCTGGAAGTTTGTTGGTAATCTTTGGTGTTTCTTGTCTTGTAGGCACATCACTATGATCTCTGCCATGCTTACATGGCATTCTCCTTGTGTGCCTCTATGTCCAAATTTCCCTTTGTAAAAGGATATCAGTCATATTGGGTTGGGCCCACCCTACTCTCCTATGACCTTGTCTTAACTAATGACATCTGCAATGATTCTGTTTACAAATATGGCCATGTTCTGAGGTGCTGGGGGTAAGGGCTTCAACATATGGATTTGGATGGGGGACACAGTTCAACCCATAACACCATCCAACATATTATATATTTTATTTATTTTGCTTCTTGTTTGTTTCCTCTCAGTTGACTATAGCTGCTGGGAGAGCAAGTATTGTCAGTCTTCCCAAACTAGCTAAACAACAAGTGAACCATCAAAAACCAGAACGTAAATTCCTTGAAGACAGGGAATTTGTCAGTTTTCACTCTGTTGAATCACCATTGCCTATAGCAAAATCTGGCATACAGTGGGCACTCAATAAATACTTCTTGGATGAACTAATGACATTTGGAATTAGATAGCCCAATGTTGCCTTTATTTTATAGACTCTTTCATAAGCAATAAATGTAATAGTCACTTATGGAGAAAAAAGAGGGTCACCTCCATTTCTGAAAATCAGGACATGAAAAGAGTATTTTCACTGGGAGGAAATATTCTTTATTCATGACTTTTAATGATGTCATAGAATGACTAATACACCAAAAAAATTAAAATTACCATCTTGACACTTTCCTTGATTTTCCAGAGATGAGATCTGAAATTTTCTTCTTTTAAAAAAGATTTATTTTGATTTATTTATTTATTTTAAAGATTATTGTTTATTTATTTGAGAGAGAGAAAAAGAGAGAGAGAGAGAGAGCACAAGCAGGGGGAGGGGCAGAGGGACAAGCAGACTCCCTGCTGAGCATGGAGCCCAACGCAGGGCTCCATCCCAGGATGCTGGGATCATAACCTGAGCTGAAGGCAGATGCTTAACCAACTGAGCCACCCAGACACCCCTATTTATTTTTAGAGGGAGAGAGAGGCCACTTGCCTGTGTGAGTGGGGAGGGGGGCCGGAGGGAGAGGGAGAGAGAGAATCTCAAACAGACTCCTTGCTGAGCATGGAGCCGCAAGTGGGCCTCAATCTCACAATTCTGAGATCATGACCTGAGCCGAAATCAAAAGTCGAACACTCAACCAGATGAGTCACCCAGGCGCTCTGAGATCTGAAATTTTCTACATTTCCATGGATGACTCATTTTCTTGTTGGGAGTATACTTAAATTATATAATATCAATTAAACTATTTTAGGGGGTGATAATTATAGCACAAACTTTTTTTTTTTAAAGCAAAGTGCTCGCATTAAGAACATCTGTTCAGTCATGTTACACAACTAGATACCTTTGATGTCTGCTGGTGAACAGCAGCTTTTTTTTTTTGAAAAAAGATTTTATTTATTTATTTGGTGGGGGGGGGCATGAGTGGGAGGAGGGGCAGAGGGAGAGAGAGAAGCAGACTCCTGGCTGAGCACGGAGCCTGACACGGGGCTTGATCCCAGGACCCTAGGATCTGACCTGAGCCAAAGGCAGATGCTTAACCAACTGAGCCACCCAGGTGTTCCTAAACTTATTTTTTTAAAGATTTTATTTTTAAGTAATCTCTACACCCAATGAGGGGCTGGAACTCACAACCCTGAGATTAAGAGTTGCACGCTCTACAGACTGCCAGCCAGGCGCCCCAAACTTATTTTTTTTATAAAAGAAGAAGGGAAAAAAATTTATATGGCCAGATAAAAAGTTTTGTGTGACAACAAGGGAGATAGAATAGAACAAAGTTCAAAAAGCTAACTATTAAAATATCTTACAGAACAAACTGCTTCCCGAAAGGCGCAAGTTAGTTATTTCATCAAGATCAGCTGGCTGACAGCAGATGGCGCTGTTCGATCTTCGCTCCTAAGAACTGTGCAAGCAACCACTTTGGAAATGATTGGAGAGACTGTGGCAATTGTCCCCCCTTTTAACATTGTAATTTCGACAAGTGACCCAGAGTTAAAATTGCTTTAACTTTCTCCAAGTATTTTCCTTTCATGAAAACTATCTAAATGTGGGTATTCTATTCATTGACCGAAGGGGGAGAAAGATGGGAAAACAGGGTAGAACTTGTGCTATGGGCATTTTTCTCACCATGCCCAGAAAGTCCATTCTTAATTGGTTGGCATTTAATTAATTCAGTTCACAATATGTCCAACAAAGTACTAGGGGCTTACTATATATCTATGAGCACAATAGACAAAGATTCCTATAGCTGCCGAACTTCTATTGCAGCAGAGTGAGAAAGTCAATAAAAATAAGACGTAAGAAAATTGTATAGAATGTTAGAAGTTGGGGCTCCTGGGTGGCTCAGCCGGTTAAGCGTCTGCCTTCAGTTCAGGTCATGATCTCAGGGTCCTGGGATGGAGCCCCGCATCGGGCTCCCTGTTCAGTGGGGAGTCTGCTTCTCCCTCTACCTGCTGCTCCCCCTGCTTGTGCTCTCTCTCTGATTAAAAAAAAAAAAAATTAGAATGTTAGAAGTTGGTGAGTGTCACCATGAAAAGATAAAGGTTGAGCATGATAAGGAAGCTCAAGAGTCCTGGGTGATAGGGAGGATTTGATTTTATAGAGGGTATTCACTGAGAAGGTGAAAAAAAAATTTAAACGTTTATTTATTTGGAAGAGAGAGAGCAAGAGAGAGCGAGTGAACAGGAGCGGCAGGGAGCCTGATGAGGGACTCAATTCCAGGACCTTGGGATCAGGATATTTATTGAATATTATTATATTAGAATGGACAGATTTTTTTTTTTTTTGATGGAGTGGATGTTAAGTGTGAGAGTAAGAGAGGTGTCAAAGATCTCAAGGGTTTTTCCTTGACTGACTGGAATGACAGGGAAGACTATAGGAAGAGTGAGTCTTAGAGCATAAATTAGGAGTTGCCAGCTGGACATACTGATTTTGAAATGTCTACCATCAACTGAAGCGAAATGATTACGGGAAACGAGAGTCTGGAGGGAAAGATGAGAGCTACAGTTTTGGACATACTGAATTTGAGAGTCTGTTAGCCATCAAAGTGGCAAGAAGGAGTTTCTGAAGATTTTTGAGTGTGAAACTGATCATCTTGTTTATATCAGCATGGAATGCCTCAGAGCACAGAGAGGCTGGAATAGAGCAAATGGTCTAGAAGGCAATTATAACCAGGCTCAGATGAGAGCCTGAATTTGAATTAGCAGTAGGCGTGGAATTGGGGAGAAGGACAGTGATTATTGCATAGGCAGAATGTCCAGCATTTAGCGGCTGGTTAGATGTGTAGGGGGAGAAAGAGATCCCATGCCTGGGTTATAATATGGTGGTTAGTGACATTAGTAAAACAGAAGAGATAAATTGCAGATTTTTTTCTGCAAAATTCTCTTTGTATCATTTCTTTTTTTTTTCTTTTTTAATAAAGATCTTATTTATTTATTTGAGAGAAAGAGAGAGCTGAGCAGGGAGCCTGACCTGGGACTCAATCCCAGGACCCCAGAATCATGACCTGAGCCAAAGGCAGACGCTAAACCAACTGAGCCACCAAGGCACCCCTTTCTTTGTATCATTTCTAAAAAGTTGCAAAGAAACTGGGAAATCCACCCTACTAAGTAGAGGGGAAAAAAAAAACCCTGTGATACTTTCTTTCCATTGTGATTCTTTTAGATAAATCTCACTTGAGTCATGTTTATTTTACTTCTGAAACCATGAAATTCACATTGCTTTTTAAGGTGAAGTAACCTGCACTGCTTTTGGTAAGGAATAACACAGGGAATGCATTTCCCCCCAGGAAAGCAGGAAACAGCTCGAGATCAATTCTGTTGACAAGGAAGGGCGATAGGCACCAGTCTGCTTTGGCACTTAAGTATTTGTCCCTTTAATGCATGTATTTGCAAAATACTGCACAATTCCTTTGTGGCATTTTGTAAAATGCCTTTCTAATTTGCACTTTTCCTGCAGTAACTGGTAATGTCTGAATATGAGCTAGAGCAAGGGTGACATTCTATTCACATTTATAGATACTACCGAATGAAGGGAGTTCTTGTCTTGCAGGCGCATTTCTAATTTATAAGGCACTTTAAAATTTAGATTATAATCAAAGAGTATCATATTGTTATGCAACCCAGATTCAACCTACTATATGAAAGGCACTAGACCAGGATGTAAACATGCACAATTGTAATGCCCATATTTCACTGAACCTAAGATACTTTGCTGTTGGTGCTTTCTTGATCTTACCAAATTGTGTCAAGAGAAGAGTTTTAAACAACGACATTAAGATTACCTCTGGCTGACAAATTGTAAAACACTGTGGATTATAGATCGCATCTAAATTCTACAGGTCAAATGTGAAAGAAATGCATCTTGAAATTCATGAAATAGGGAGTAGGTAACATTATTAAGTGCTAACTCTGTGCCAGGCACTATGTTAAATGCTTACCATGTACTGATCTTGGTCTAGAACACCTGCATTCAAGTTTAAGTTTTGTCCAGAACATGGACATTTCTGTCAGAACCTGGCAGATATTTGCTTTCCAGTTTTGTAACTAAATTATCTCATTAAATGCAGTTTTCCCTCTTGCAGCTTAGAAATGCGAAGTTTATTTTCTTTCCTAATTTTACCTCTTGAGCATCCCTCACTTTATAGGATCTGAATTTTCAGCAGAAGTTTATTATGTAATTTGTGTAAATTAAATTTAACCAAGATTTCTTTACTCCTTATTTTGTGATAAACACTATGGTAGATTCTTTGATAATAGGCTGTTTGCCACCTCAAACTTAAAATTCAGTGGAAGTATAGATGCTTTTACGTTCTATAAGCCATGGCAGAGTGACCTAAGGTTGAAGGTATAAGCCACAGGTTGAGGGCATATGGAAGAAAAACAGTATATTCTAATGGGTGTGAAGTGAGGACAGAGATCAGGGAAGATTTGAAGGAAGAAATGGAATTTGAGTTGAGTGATACACTTAAGGCTTCCAAGAGTAGAGAACTAGTCCAATCAAATATCTTTTAAATCCAATCAAATATCTGACAGCCCCAAATCATGGGTTATAAATGTGATGGAGGGACAACTTCCTGGAATTGAGAAGTAAACACCAAAGATCATTCTACAAACACAGACACTCAAAAGAAATGACAGGCAGCCACATTGTAGACAGCCACATTGCTCCTGCCAGCCCAGTGTGGACTAGTCTGAACTTGTGCAAAACTGCAAAACTTGCTGATGTCTTTTGACCTGGCTAGGTCAAAAGGATAAAGGGACCAGGCGATTGCTCTGGCTACTGGACATAAGCCAAACTGACCTAAGTTGTCCTGAATCAATGCCTGTTTATAAGGTGAGACTCCAGCTTTTTCAGAAGCTGTAGAGGGATATTTTAGACATTCTTTCTGATTAAAATCCATGCTATTCTAGAGTACACTTAAAATTCCATACCAGAATGGGAGAAGATATTTACAAATGACATATCAGATAAAGGGCTAGTATCCAAAATCTATAAAGAACTTATTGAACTCAACACCCAAAGAACAAATGATCCAATCAAGAAATGGGCAGAAGACATGAACAGACATTTTTCCAAAGAAGACATCCAAATGGCCAACAGACGCATGAAAAAGTGCTCAGCATCGCTTGGCATCAGGGAAATCCAAATCAAAACCTCAATGAGATACCACCTCGCACCAGTCAGAATGGCTAAAATTAACAAGTCAGGAAACGACAGATGTTGGCGGGGATGCGGAGAAAGGGGAACCCTCCTACAGTGTTGGTGGGAATGCAAGCTGGTGCAGCCACTCTGGAAAACAGTATGGAGGTTCCTCAAAAAGTTGAAAATAGAGCTACCCTATGACCCAGCAATTGCACTACTGGGTATTTACCCCAAAGATACAAATGTAGGAATCCGAAGGGGTACGTGCACCCCGATGTTTATAGCAACAATGTCCACAATTGCCAAACTGTGGAAAGAGCCAAGATGTCCATCGACAGATGAATGGATAAAGAAGATGTGGTATATATATACAATGGAATATTATGCAGCCATCAAAAGGAATGAAATCTTGCCATTTGCAACGACGTGGATGGAACTGGAGGGTATTATGCTGAGTGAAATAAGTCAATCAGAGAAAGACATGTATCATATGACCTCACAGATATGAGGAATTCTTAATCTCAGGAAACAAACTGAGGGTTGCTGGAGTGGTGGGGGGTGGGAGGGATGGGGTGGCTGGGTGATAGACATTGAGGAGGGTATGTGCAATGGTGAGTGCTGTGAATTGTGTAAGACTGTTGAATCACAGACCTGTACCTCTGAAACAAATCATACAATATATGTTTTTTTAAAAAGGAAGAATATAGCAGGAGGGGAAGAATGAAGGGGGGGAAATCAGAGGGGGAGACGAGCCATGAGAGACGATGGACTCTGAGAAACAAACTGAGGGTTCTAGAGGGGAGGGAGGTGGGGGGATGGGTTAGCCCGGTGATGGGTATTAAGGAAGGCACATTCTGCATGGAGCACTGGGTGTTATACACAAACAATGAATCATGGAACACTACATCAAAAACTAATGATGTAATGTATGGTGATTAACATAATAATAAAAAAATAAAATAAAATAAATAAATTCATCACCAAAAACAACAACAACAAAAAATTCCATACCATTCAGTGAAATACAAGTATGTTCAATTAAAATCAACTCTGATCAGAAATAAATGGAAGATATTTTTTCCTTAGATGTTTATCTTTTTTAAATTAAATTGAATTTTATTATGTTGTTAGTCACCATACATTACATCATTAGTTTTTGATGTAGTGTTCCATGATTCATTGTTTGCATATAACACCCAGTGCTCCATGCAATACATGCCCTCCTTAATACCCATCACCGAGAGGTTTCTTTAGACTTTTTTTTTTGCCTTTTCCAGAGACCTAAGGTCAGTAGGTTTTCAAAGATCTTGAAAAATTAAAAAAAATTTTTTTTAATATATATATATTTTTATTAATTTATTTGACAGAGAGAGACACAGCGAGAGAGGGAATACAAGCAGGGGGAGTGGGAGAAGGAGAAGCAGGCTTCCCCCTGAACAGGGAGCCCGCTGTGGGGCTCGATCTCAGGACCCTGGGATCAGGACCTGAGCTGAAGACAGACGCTTAACTGACTGAGCCACCAGGTGCCCCCCAAATTTTTTTAATTTGAAAAAGTTTCAGATTCATAGGAAGTTGTGAAAACCTAACAGATGGGTCTCATGCATCTTTCATTTGGTTTCCCCCAATGGTTATATCTTATAGGATTATAATACAATATTGATACTGGGGATTTGACATGGATACTGATGTGTTCCATAGTCCTGTGTCATTTGGTCACATGTGTAGATGGGTAGACTCACTACCGCAGACAAGATACAGAGCTATTCCATCACCACAAATATCTCCCTTGTGACTTCATAGTCACGCTTACCCTTTCTCCCCCAGCACTCTCCCCTAACGCTTGGTACCCACGAATCTATTTTCCATCTCTACAGTTTCATCATTTATAGAGTGTTACATAGATAGAATTACACAGTATATGACCTTTTGAGACTGGCTTTTCACTCCATATAATCCCTTGAGCTCCATCCAAACTGTTGTGTGTGATAGTCTGTATCTTTTTATTAATGAGTATTCCATGGTATGGATGTGCCATAATTTGTTTACCCATACATCTATCGAGGGGCATTTTGATTGTTTCCACTTCTTGACTGTTACAAATAATGCTGCTATCAACAATTATGTACAGGTTTTTTTTTTTTTTAAGATTTTTTTAGTTTATTCATTTGAGAGAGAGAATGAGAGAGAGAGCATGAAAGAGCACAAGCCAGGCGGAGGAGCAGAGGGAGAGGGAGAAGCAGACTCCCCGTGGAGCAGGGAGCCTGACGCGGGGCTCGATCCCAGGACCCCAGGATCACTACCCGAGCCGAAGGCAGACGCCCAATTGACTGAGTCTCCCAGCCGCCCTATGTACAGGTTTTTATGTGGGCATAAGATTTTATTTCTCTGGAATAAATGTCTAAGTGTGCCATTGTCAGGTCGTATGATAAGTGCATATTTCGTTTTAAAGGAAACTGCCAAACTATTTTTCAGAGAAGCTGTACCATTTTATGAGGAACATATGAGGGGAGATCATTTTTAAAAGGGGCATCTCTGCATAAGAATCCCTTTTAGCTGAGAAGGTCTGTAAGACCATGTTTTTGAAACCACTTACCTTCTCTTTTACCCCTATGGCATTTGGTTACTGAATTATCCCCATTCCTGTTTGTTTGTTGTTTGTTTGTTTTTCCAGGGCAACTGGGCTTATTCCTAATGCATGGTGAAAAAATACACTACTCAGTGCTGGGAGCAAAACTCTTAGGTTTATCTTCATCAGGTGAAGGTAAATCTGCCTTAGTTAGGAAAGAGATGTTGACCTGCTGAAATCTTTCTAGGGGTACTGAAGGCTTCAAATCTCTCAGGCTCCTAGCCTCTAATTTCTGTGTCTTCCCACAGGTAGCCTCTCCTCATCCAGGACCCAGGTTTGTCCTTTTGGTTCTCTATTTGTTACAGGCTATGTTCAAATATTATCTCAAGTAGCAGGGTCTCTGGCTGGTTTAGTTTAGCACTGGCTCCTAGTCCCCAGCTTCTGCCGAAGTCCCAGCAACTTCTCATGGAGACAGACGCATGGCTCACTTGTTCAGGTCTCAACTCTGACTGCCCCACCCACCATCATTCACTGTGCCTGAAGCTGGCTTGATTTTTGCTCAGGGCACATAGTATGTGTGTATTGGTAGTGTTCACGGTCTCACCTTGCTGGAATGTAAACTACTTGAGGACGGGGGCTCTATGTGGTTCAGTGGACCTGAGATGTGCCTGGCACATCCTACACTCAGTAAATAGATGATGAAAAAATACACCAACAGGGTGCCTGGGTGGCTCAAATGGTTAAGCGTCTGCCTTCGGCTCAGGTCATGATCCCAGCGTCCTGGGATCGAGTCGTGCATCGGGCTCCCTGCTCCTTGGGAGCCTGCTTCTCCCTCTGCCTCTCTCTCTCTCTGTCTCTCATGAATAAATAAATAAAATCTTTAAAAAAAAATACACCAACAGAGATTTTATAGTGATTTCCTAGCTATTCTTATGTCTCTATAATTTATCTTTCACTCAACTGAAGTTATCCTCTGAAGACATGGATTGAATCAGCTCACTCTCAAAACCCTTAAATAGTCCTTTATTGCTTATTGAGGAAAGCCCAGACTGGTTTGAAGTAGCAACTACACTCACCACAATTTATCTTCCAGAAGACGTGCTGGTACCAGGTTATGATTTTTTCCTGCATCTTCCAGCTCAGCTCACTGGTTCACTCACTTTTTCTGACCATGCCAGGCATTTTCATGTCGACATAATTTTAGTCTTCTTTTTCCCCTGTTCCCATTCTCATTCAATTTAATTGTCAAAGTCCAGGTGTGTGTGTGTGTGTGTGTGTGTGTGTGTGTGTGAGTCTTTTCCATTCATGTAGGAATTTGAGCTATAATCTTCATTGGCCTTGTGACAACATTTTTTTTTTCTGGCAAGTTTCCTTCATCTTCTTTCTTAAGACTATTTTGTTTGGAGGTTGTGTTTATATATATTTGAATATGCTGGTTTTTTTTTTTTTTTCCCCCCATACTAACCATTAGCAAAAGATTCCTGTGGAGCAAGGGGATGATCCAGGATAGTTTTCCAAATTCTTCTGCTCAAATTCTCCCTCTTCTGATGCTTCAGTGCTGGACTGTTTCTTCAAAAACATGGCCTCACTGTGAAATTTCACCTCCTTGGGCTCTCACAAGAGGTACTGGCTGCTTTGAGCTTTCTTAGCTTTTACTAATGATAAACTCAGCCCCTGCCTTGAATATACATCTCTCTCTCTCTCTTTTTTAAAAAAAGATTTATTTATTTATTTGAGAGAGAGAGAGGAAGAGAGAAAATTGAGGGAGGGGCAAAGAGAGAGGGAGAGAAGCAGACTTCCCATGGAGCCTGACATGGGGCTCCATCCCACAACCCCGAGACCAAATCTCGGGTTTGTGAAATCAAGAGTCAGACACCTAACTGACTGAGCCACCCAGGCACCCCTTTCTCTTTTAAAAAGTGGTGCTTTCTGAGTTGAGTCACCTCCGGTCCTCCCTGGGCTGGTTCCCCTCTGCCTTCTCCAGCTATTGCTGCTTCTTCTATCTCAGGCCTGCTCTTGGCATTCCAGGAGTAAATGCTTGCTGTCTGTCTCTGAGATGGACCATTGCCAGGCCCCTCTCCATGTCCCAACCTTCCCAACATGACGACACCACCATTGCTTCTTAGGTAGGTCCTTCATATCTAGGATGTTTTGACCATGTCTCAGTGTAATTTGGAATCTTTGAGTATTTATTTTGCAGAGGATGTGGTTTGTGCTCTTTGTTGCAATTGATATTGTTCTCCTTACTGCTTTGTGTGACTTCCAGGAGAAGTGGGAAGATTCAGTACTATGCTGCTGCCATTTTCCTATGCAATTTAGTCAATTTAAAGGATTATGCTTTGGTTGAAGATTCATGTCCTTCTTGCTAATTTGGGATTAATATGTCTTGTCTCATATAAAATGAAGGTGAGGAAACTGGAATTTTTGGAGTTTTTTAATGTTCTGACTTGGAAGAATAAAACCTATAAAACCTGAGAACTTTGTAGTTGTTCTCATTTTTTTTTTGAAATGTTATTATCCTATGAAACATTAAAGTCTAGAAACTACTGTATTTTTTTTCTTTCATCTATCCACCTACTGATCTAACTATCTATCTATTCTGTGTACTTCAAACAATGTTTACTATGTTCTAGGCACTCATCCAAGAAACAAAAGGAATATAGAAATTTAAAAGATCCTTTTGATAGCCCTTAAAGGACTTAAAACTAGGGAGATCATAGATATACAATGAATAAACTATTCTGCAAGATAGTGACTAGATCTATGCAACATGCTACAGTAAGACAGAGAGAGGAGCTATGATTTCTAGATAAATAAAAAATTGAGGAAACCTTTTGGAAGAAATGTCAATAACTTGGACTTGGACTACTTAGTGGCTGGAGTGAGAACAAGGTAAAAAGACTAAAACCACATTAACAGAAAAGCGTGTGGCATGGTCCGAAAAAGTGAGTGAACCAGTGTGGCTGCACTGGAAGATGGAGGCAAAAATCATGTATCATGACACAATGTCTTCTGGAAGATAAATTGTGGGGAGTTTAACTGCTACTTTCAAGGAATCTGCGCTTCACTTAAATAAGAAAAAATTCCATCTAAGTAGAAGAAAAACTAAAAAGTTACCACACACAGTAGGACATTGGTAATCAACAGTTTTCATGTATTCATCTGCAACCAATTAGACTCCATGAAGATGGAGAAAACTTCATTTATAGTAGCCATACAAAAGACAAAATACTTAGGAAAAAAGTTAATTCAAAATGGGAAAAATTCATTGTTAAATCCAAAGTCATGAAGATTTACTGTATATTTTGTCTTACATTTTTAAAATAATTTTTTATTTTACATTTGGGCTTTGACCCATTTTGACTTAATTTTTAAAAAAAGAGTTCATTTATTAGAGAGCGTGTGATAGAGAGCATGAACAGGGGAGAGGGGCAGAGGGAGAGGGAGAAGCAGACTCCCCGCTGAGCAGGGAGCCCGATGTGGGGCTCGATCCCAGGACCCTGGGATCATGACCTGAGCCGAAGGCAGATACTTAATGACTGAGCCACCCAGGCACCCCTTGACTTAATTTTTGTAGATGATATGAGGTAAGGGTTCACCTTTATTCTTTTTAATGTGGATATCTAGTTGAAGAGGCTATTCTTTCTCCAGTGAGTGCTCTTGTCACCCTTGTCAAAACTCAAATGACCACTGATGTATTGGTTTATTTCTGAACTCTCAATTCTATTTCACTGATCTATATGTTATCTGTATGGCAGAACACAGTGTTTTGATTACTGTGCCTTTTAGCAAGTTTTGAAATCAGGAAGTATAAGTCCTTAAATTTTGCTTTCTTTTTTTTTAAAGATTTTATTTATTTATTTATTTATTAGAGAGCGAGCAAGAGAGAAACAGCATGAGAGGGGAGAGGGTCAGAGGGAGAAGCAGGCTCCCTGCTGAGCCGGGAGCCCGATGTGGGACTCGATCCCAGGACTCCAGGATCATGACCTGAGCCGAAGGCAGTCGCTTAACCAACTGAGCCACCCAGGAGCCCCCCTGCTTTCTTTTTAAAGACTGTTTCTTTAGAGCAGTTTTAGGTTCATAGCAAATTAAGAGGAAGGTACGGAGATATTCCATACATCCCTGGCCCACACATCTGCATGGCCTCCCCCATTATCAGCATACCCCTGCTTTTCTTTTTCAAGATTGTTCTGGCTATTTAGGGTCTCTTGCAATTCCATATGAATTTTAAGATGGCTTTTTCCATTTCTGCAAAAAAGACTGTTGGGAATATCGTAGGTATTGCATTGAATCTAGATCATATTGGGTAGGATTGATATTAACCATATTGAGTTTCCATGAGCATGGGTTGTCTTTCCATTTATTTAAGTCTTTTTAAGTTTTTTTCAGCAATGTTTTGTAGTTTTCAGTGTACAAGTCTTTCAACTCCCTGGTTAAATTTATTTCTAAGTATTTTATGCTTTTTGATACTATTGTAAATGAAATTGCTTCCTTAATTTTATCTTTACATTGCTTAATTTTAATATACATTGTTAGTGTATGGAAATATAACTATTTGTAATGTCAATCTTATACCCTGCAAGTTTCCTGAATTTGATTATTAGATAAAAAAGCTTTTTTGTGGATTCTCTAGGGCTTTCTATATATAAGGTCATGTCATCTGAGAACAGAGATGCTTTTACTTTTTCCTTTCCAATTTTGATACATTTTGTTTCATTTCTCTTCTCTTCTCTTTTCTTTCTTTCTTTTCCTTTTTTCTTTTTTACTATAATTGATCTGGCTAGAACTTTCAGTGCAACATTGACTAGAAGTAGCAAAACTGGCATTCTTGTTTTATTCTTGAATTTAGGGGAGAAGCTTTAAGTCTTTCACCATTGGGTAGAATTTTACTTATAGGTCTTTCACAAATGCCTTTTATCATGTTGAGGAAGTTTCCTTTTCTATTCCTACTTTATTTTATTTTAATTTTTCAAAAGATTTTATTTTTATTTTTTAAAAGATTTTATTTATTTATTTTAGAGAGAGAGAGAGAGAGTGAGGGTAGGGATAGAGGGAGAGAATCTTGAAGCAGACTCCTTGCTGAACGCAGAGCCCACCATAGGGTTCAGTCCCACAAACCATGAGATCATAACTTGAGCCAAAACCAAGAGTTGGATGTTCAAATGACCGAGCCAATCCTCTCACTTTGCTTATTTTTATCATGATGTAGTGTTAGATTTTGTCAGATGTTTTTTTCTGCATGAATTGAAAAGATTGTTGTTTTTTCCTCTCCTTTCTATTAATATGGCATATTATATTGCATTCCTGGCATAAACCCCAGTTAGTCATGATGTATAATCCTCTTGATGTGCTAATGAATCCCATTTGCTAGAGTTTTAAGATTTTTCCATTTACATTCATTTTTCTCTAGCAAAATAGAATAACTTTACTTTTCATATCTTATTTTTCCAAGTTTATTTCCCTAAGGTTTTATTATTTATTTATTTATTTATTTATTTATTTATTTATTTATGAGAGGGAGGGAGGGTCAGAGGGAGAGGGAGAGAATCCTAATCAGGCTCCACGCCCAGCTTGGAGCCTGATGCTATGCGGAGCTTGATCTCACAACCCTGAGATCATGGCCTGAACCAAAATCATGAGTCAGATGCTGAACCAACTGAGCTACCCAGACACCCCTCCTTTAAGGTGTTTTAAAATTCTAAGATGTTATAAGATTAGTGAAAATGTATTTGAAAGCATATATCCTATACACAGTAGGCATTTCAAAAGTACTAGCTTCTCTCACCCTGCCTCCTTTTACCAAAATGGTATTTATAGAAATTCATGTCAAGTCTCATAACTAATCAATAACCCTTGCTTTAAGATCTCTGTCTACTTAACTTCTAACTCCAAGCCCTAGCTATTTGTCTTTATAGGACATATTTGAATATTATGTCAAAAAAACATTTTCCCCAGACCATTCTACTCTCCTTCTGAGGAAGTTTTTGAAGGATAAGCTGCTGTGAGTTTGTTGAGAAATAATTTCTAGAAGGTACAATGGAAGTGTGTAGTCACTGAGTTGAAAATTCAACATTTTCCCTATATTCTGTAAGGATTTGTGATTGTTTTGATTCATTTGTGGTATTTTCCAAGTTGTGGTTAAAGGCAAATATTACTTTTGAGGCCAAGTTACTTTATAAAAGGATCTTACGTAAGCCCAAGCATCTAACTTTAACTTGTAGAGTTGATAAACCAAAACAGACCTCTGGGCCTCTACTGATACTAAGTTTCAGATTGCTAAATTTCTTAGATTGGTAAAATAAGGGTTGCGTTATGTCTGCAAATTGCATGGCTCATTGTTAACAACCCTCCTGTTGCTACTTGAATATATATTTGCAAGAAAATTTTCATGAGTCTTCATTTGTATTTTGAGGTTACTTCTGTGTATCTCTTGCTCTCTCTGTCTCTCTCTTTTGTCCTGTCTACCATTCCTTGCTTTACTTTTGAGTAGAAATCAAATTTTCAGGTAAATGAACTTATCTGTTGCTGGTGGAAATTCTCAGTACTTTGACCTTTATCGCTTTGACAGCTTTTTCAATTCTAACTAGTCCCTTAATACTCATCTGGATAAGAAGCTTTATTGGGAATTTCGTAAACCTATTTGCTTTGACTAAAGAAGTGCCCTCCAATGCATCAACTTTTCCTCTTACAAGTTAAAAGAGACTTAGGCAAAATCTAAATGTAAAGGGTGGACTTTGTTTGGATACGAATTTGAACCAACTGCAAAAAGAATATGAAAAACAGTTTTAAGTAGCAAATGGAGGTATTTATTTTAGAGTGATCTTTTTCTTAGTGGAAATGATAAGAAGCTAAGTTCTTATGAAGAGGAGGGAAGTTCATTTCAATACCTATTAATAATTTAAAAATCCATTTCATTTTCCTTGAAGATGATTGGAAGGAGTTCCAAGCCTTCATTTATTGAGCGGCTGGCCAAGATTGCAAAGCTGGTAAGTATCAGAGCTGGAGCTAACAAGTATGCAGCTGGGGCTGGGGCTGCTAACTGCATAGCAATGAGCCTTCCCTTCCCTTCCCGTCCCTCCCCTCCCCTTCCCTTCCCGTCCCTCCCCTCCCCTTCCCTCTTCTCCTCTTCTCCTCCTCCTCCCCCATCCTCCCCCTTCTTCTTCCTATTCTTCTTCTTCTCCTTCTCCTTGAGCTGCTTTATCGAAGCACAACTTACGTACCATGGAATGACCCACTGTATGTGTAGTTAAGTGAACTTAGTGATCTCAGGGAGCTGTGCCACTATTTCCACAACCTGGTTTTATTGTATTTATTTATTTGAGACGGAGAGAGAACACTAGCAGTGGGAGAGGGGCAGAGGGATAGGAAGAGGGAGAAGCAGACGCCCCACTGAACAAAGAGCCTGAAGCGGGACTCGATCCCAGGACCCTGGGATTACGACCAGAGCCGAAGGCAGACATTTAACATACTGAGCCACCCAGGCGTCCCCCACAACCTGGTTTTAGATCATTCTTATCACTCCAGAAGTTGCCTTGTGCCCATTTGCAGTCAATCCCACTCCTATCTATCCTCAGGCCGAGAAAACCACAGATCAGCTTTCTGTCTTTATAGATTTGCTGTTTCTATAAATTTCAAATAAATGAAATAATAAAATATTATAATCTTTTATATTTAGGTTTTCTTTCCTTGCATCTGTTTTTTTTTTTATTAAGATTTTATTTTTTTAGAGCAGTTTAAGGTTCATAGCAAAACTGAGCGGAAGGTATAGAGATTTCCCGTATCTTCCCTGCCCCCACGCATGCATAGCCTCCCTTATTATCAATATCCCCCTCGAAGTGGTACATTTGTTACAATTAATGAACCAAACACTGACACATCATTGTCATCTAGAACCCATAGTTTACATTAAGGTTCACTCTTGTATGTTCTGTGAGTTTGGACAAACATATAATGACATGTAACTATTATTATGGTATCTTACAGAGCATTTTCACTACCCTAAAAACTCTCTGTGCTTCCCCCTAATCACTCCCCTGCAAGCCATGGCAACCACTGATTTTTTTATTGTCTTCACAGTTTCCCAGAACGTCATATAGTAGGAGTCATACAGTATGTATCCTTTTCAGATTGGCTCCCCCCCCCCCCCCCCACTTAGTAATAATGCTTTTAAGATTTCTTCATGTCTTTTCATGGCTTGGTAGCGCATGCCTTTTTAGCACGAAGTACTATGGCACTGTTTGGAGGTACCATCATTTATTTATCCATTCACCTACTGAGGGGCATCTTGGTTGCTTCAAAGTTTTGGCATTTATTTATTTATTTATTTATTTATTTATTTAAGATTTTATTTATCTATTTGACAGAGAGAGACACACCGAGAGAGGGAACTCAAGCAGGGGGAGTGGGAGAGGGAGAAGCAGGCTTCCCACCGAGCAGGGAGCCTGACGCAGGGCTTGATCCCAGGACCCTGGGATCATGACCTGAGCCAAAGGCAGATGCTTAATGACTGAGCCACCCAGGCGCCCCAAAGTTTTGGCATTTATGACTAAAATTGCTTATAAACATCTTTGTGCAGATTTTTGCGTGGACATAAGTTTTCTTTCAACTCCTTTGGGTAAGTAAATGCCAAGTAAATACAAGTAAATGCATGATTGCTGGATCTTATGGTAAGAGTATGTTTACTTAGTTTTGTAAGAAACCGCCAAACTGTCATTTACAGTGGCTGTGCATTTTTGCACACCCACTAACAATGAATGTGACTTTTTGTTGCTCTGCATTCTCTTCAGCACTTGCGGTTGTCAGTGCTCTGGATTTTGGCCATCCTAATAAATGTATAGTAGCATATAATTATTGTTTTATTTTGCATTTCCCTGTGATATAGAATGTGGAGCATCTTTTCATGTGCTTATTTCCATTTATATGTATTTTCTTTGGTGAGATGTCTGTTAATGTCTTTGGACCATTTTTTAATTGGGTTGTTTGTTTTCTTAGAGTTGAGTTTTAAGAGTTCTTTGCATATTTTTGGTAACAGCCCTTTATCTGATGTGTATTTTGCAAATATTTTCTCTCAGTCTATGGCTTGTCTTATTCTGTTGGCATTGTCTTTTATAGAACAGAGTTTTTTTATTTTAATGAAGGCCAGCTTATCAATTATTTCTTTCAGGGATCATGTCTTTGGCATTGTATTTAAAAAGTCATCTCTCCATATCCAAGGTCATCTGGGTTTTGTCCTATGTTACCTTCTGGGAGTTTTATAGTTTCACATTTTACATTAGTTCTGTTTTTTATTTTTATTTAATTTTTGTGAAGGGTGGTAAGGTCTGTGTCTAGATTCTCTTTCTTTTTTCTTTTTTTTTTTTTTTTTTTGACATGCGGTTATTTAGTTTTTCCAGTACCATTTGTGGAAGAGACAATCATTGCTCCATTGTATTGCCTTTGTTCCTCTGTCATGATCAGTCGACTGTATTTGTATGATTCTATTCTGGGCTCTCTATTCTCTTCCATTGATTTTTTTGTATATTTTTTCACTGATATCACACTATCTTGATGACTGTAGCTTTATAGAAAGTCTTTTCTTTTCTTTTCTTTTTTTTTTTAAGATTTCTTTATTTATTTGAGAGAGAGATGGAGAGAGCCCACAAAAGTGGGGTTGGGGCAGAGGAAGAGAGAGAGACTCTCCAACCAGACTCCCCACTGAGTGGGGAACCTGATGGGGGCTCAATCCCAGGACCCTGAGATCATGACCTGAGCTGAAATCAAGAGTGGGATGCTCAACCAACTTAGCCACCCAGGCGCCCTTTTATAGTAAGTCTTGAAGTTAGTACTGTTAACCTTTCTACTTTGTTATTCTTCTTCTTCAATATTGTGTTGGCTATTCTGGGTCTTTGACTCTCTCTATGAACTTAATAAGCAGTTTGTCAATATCCACAAAATGATGTGCTGGAATTTTGATTGAGATTGCATTGAATCTATAGATCAAGTTGGGGAAAACTGACATGATGACAATCTTGAATTGTCCTATCCATGAACATGGATTATCTCTCCATTTATTTCATTCTTTGATTTTGTTCATCATAGTTTTGTAGTTTTTTTTATATAAATCTTGTATATATTTTGTTAGATTTATACCTAAGTATTTCATTTTTGGGGTGGCAATGTAAATGGTATTGTGGTTTTAATTTCTTTTTTTTTTTTTTTTTTTTTTTTAAAGATTTTATTTATTTATTTGACAGAGAGAGACACAGCGAGAGAGGGAACACAAGCAGGGGGAGTGGGAGAGGGAGAAGCAGGCTTCCCGCAGAGCAGGGAGCCCGATGTGGGGCTCGATCCCAGGACCCCGGGATCACGACCCGAGCCGAAGGCAGACGCTTAACGACTGAGCCACCCAGGCGCCCCTGTGGTTTTAATTTCAAATTCCACTTGTTCAATGCTGGTATGTAGGAAAGCAATTGGCTCTTGTTTATTAGCCTATATCCTGCAACCTTGCCATAATTTCTTATTAGTTCCAGGAGTGGTTTTTTTTTTTTTTAATTCTTTTAGATTTTCTACCTAGACAATCACATCATCTGCCAACAAAGACAGCTTTATGTCTTCCTTCACATTCCATTTACCATTTGATTCTTTTTCTTGTCTTATTGCATTAACTAAGTCTACTAGTGTGATGTTGAAAAGCAGTGGTTAGAGGGGACGTCTTTGCCTTGTACCTAATCCTAGTGGGAAAGCTTAGAGTTTTGCACATGAGGTATGATGTTAGCTGTAGGGTTTTTGTAGATATTCTTTATAAAGTTCAGAAGGTTCTCCTCTATTTCTGGTTGACAATGTTTTTTTTTTTTTTTTATCATGAATTGGTGTTGAATTTTGTCAAATGCTTTTTCTGCTTCTATTTGATATGATCATGTGATTTTTCTTTTTCAGTCTGTGATGTGGTAGATGACATTAATTGATTTTTGAATGATGACACAGCCTTGCATACCTGGGGTAAATCCCACTTGATCGTGGTGTATAATTCGGTTTATAAATTGTTGGATTCAATTTGCCAATATTTTGTTGATTTTTGTGGTTTATGTTCACAGGAAATCATATTTTGTAGTTTTCTTGTAATGTCTATTTTGGGTTTTGGCATTAGAGTTGCTGGCCTCATATAATAAATTAGGAAGTATTCTCTCTGCATCTAAACTCTGAAACAGATTGTAGAAAATTGGTGTAATTTCTTCCTTACATGATGAACCTATCTGGGCCAGGTGCTTTCTATTTGGGAAGGTTATTATTTACACTGATTCATTTTCTTTAATGGACATAGGTCTATTCAGATTTTCTATTTCGTTTTGTGTGAGTTTTGGCAAATTATGCTTTTCAAGGCATTGGTCTATTTCATCTAGGTTATCACATTTGCGGGCATAGTGTTTATAGTTATCCCTTTATTATCTTTTAAATTTCCCCTCTTTCATTTTTTTTTTCTCCCAAAGATTTATTTATTTAAGAGAAAGACATGGGGGAGGGGCAGGAGAGAATCTTCAAGCAGACTCCCTGCTGAGTGTAGAGCCCAAAGTAGGTCTCCATCTCACCACCCATGAAACCATGACCTGAGCCTAAATCAAGAATCGGTGCTTAACTGACTGAGCCACCCAGGCACCTCATCCCCTCTTTCATTTCTGACACTAATCTGTGTTCTCTCTCTCTTTTTTTCCTTAGTTAGCCTGGCTAGAGACTTATTTGTTTTATCGATCTTTTCAAAGAACCAGTTTTTGGTTTCATTGATTTCCTGTTTTGAATTTCATTGATTTCTACTCTAATTATTATTATTTTTTTCTTCTGCTTAATTTGGATTTATTTTACTCTTTTTTTTTTTCTGTTTTCCTAAGGTGGGAACTTACATTGTTGATTTAAAACTTTATCTTTTCTAAATATATGCATTCAATGCTATAAATTTCCCTCTAAGCATTGCCTTCACCACATCCCACAAAATTTGTTGTGTTTTTATTTTCATTTAGTTCAAAATATTTAAAAATTTCTTTTGATGTTTCTTCCTTGATCCGTATATTATTTAGATGTGTATTTTTTAATCTCCATGATTTTTGGGTTTTCCAGTTATCTTTTTTGTTAGTGATTTCTGGTTTAATTCCATTGTGATCTGAGAGCAGACATTGTATAATTTCTATTCTTTTAAATTTGATAAGGTGTGTTTTTTGGCCCAGAATGTGGTCTATCTTAGTGCATATTTCATGTGAACTTCAGAAGAATGTGTATTCTGCTCTTGTTGGATCAAGTAGTCTATAGATGCCAATAATATTCAGTTGATTGATGGTGTGTTGAGTTCAACCCTGTCCTTACTGATTTTCTGCCTCATGGATTTGTCCATTTATGAGAGAAGAGTGCATCTGTTTTTTAGGTTCATTGTGTTGTAGCATATATCAGCTCCTTTCATTTTATTGCTGAATAGTATACTATTGTATGGGTTTACATTTTATCTATTTCTACCAGGAATATTTGAGTGTGTCCATTTCAGAAGAACTGGTATCCTCTTCAAAACAGTAAATTAATAGATCATTCAATTGCAAAATATGTCATAATTTCTGCTCTACTTGACCTATATTTTTGCCTTTATACATGCCCAGGATGTTCTTATCCATGTAAGTATATCATAAACATTTTTTCTAAACTTATGCAATTCTTTTTTTTTTTAAGATTTTATTTATTTATTTGAGAGAGAGAGAGCGCACACAGAAGCAGAGTGAGAAGGAGAAGCAGATTCCCCACTGAGCAAGGAGCCAGATGCGGGGCTCGATCCCAGGACCCTGAGATCATTACCTGAGCAGAAGGCAGATGTTTAACCAACTGAGCCACCCAGGTGCCCCTAAACCCATGCAATTCTTGAATAAGGACTTCACAAGCCCGTTATTGAAGCACTCTTAGCTTCTACTGAAGTCTAAAATGTAAGTTGCTCTGACATACCTAATACTTCCTCCTGGAAATAGGGATTAGTTGATATTAAGTAAAGTAAGTAAGCCAATTAAGATGTGGTGCTATAATTAAAATCCTTATCTGTATTTTACTGTTTAAAAACTTTCATATTATCTCAGCCAATCCTTTCAATAACCTTGCAAGGTAAGCAGAAAAGATATTTTAATCCCATACAGATAATGAAACAAATGAAGAGCAGTTAAGAAGTAAAATCTGGCAGAGCTGAAACTCCAAACCAGATGCCCCAGTGTTCATTGTATTTCACTCAAACCCTATTGCACCATTTTCCGCTGTGCCTGCCATAGTGCTGGTGGGTGTGTGCGCGTGTGTGCGTGTGCGCATGCATGCATGTGCGTGTGAATTCAAATCAAAGAGAACAGCATATATAAAGCTAGAAAGGACTGGCTACATAATTTGTGGGCTGCAGTGAGAAACACAAATTTGGGGCAGCTTGTTAAAATATTAAGAATTTCAAGATGTTGACAGCAGAGCCTTAAACCAAGTGCTGGGCCCCTGTAAGCTCAAGGTCCCAAGTAACGTTCCATAGTCCTTGAGTGCCACGAGGCCAGCCACAGGCATGCCCTATTTAGGCAACTCCCAGTAAGAATGAGGTGTCAAAAAAAAACGAGGTGAAAAAGTGAAGCAGAGTGGATAGGTGGGGCAGCAATTCCTAGAAGCTACATCACTACAGTTTTATGTTCTGTGCTAATATTGTCAATTTATCTCAAAGGCAGAGGATTTTTTTTGGAAGAATTGGAATTTTAATTGGAAGAATTGAAACTCAATTTATATTAAAAAAATCTACGTGACATATATTTAAGGATGGATTTTTAGGTGAAAAACTGGAAGGAAGAAGGTGAATTAGGAAGAGATATCTGTAATTCAGAAAGCGTAAGGGCCTCAAGGCCATGAGACTGGAAATGCAGAACAAGGGCCAGATGTGGGAGCTACTGCTCTTGGAAGGTGGGTGCTTACTTGGCCTTTGAACGCCCTGGAGCACCAGCTTAGCTCTTGTACCTCCCTGTGCCTCAGCTTGGAAAGTCCCTCGAGACAGAAAGCTGGGGGTTTATCATAAGGCTCATCGTATTTGCATCACCTCTTTTAGGAAACATGGTTTTGTGCTGCCAGTGTCTAAAAGCAGTCATTTCTTATATTTTCCCCAGTTCTAAAACTGAAAGAAAAAAAAAACCCCAAAACCAAAAAAACCCTGTATGCAGCAAGCACAGTAGCAGTTCGTCCATAACGGCTGGAAGAGGAAGACCAGTGGTATACTTTTGATCTCCCCTGGTGGGTTAGTGAACATTCTGGGAGTAATTTCTGCAGGGCGAAGGAAACAGAGTAAGAAAGCATTTTAAACATATTAAAATGAGGTGCCAATTGCCCTTTTGTATTTTTATTATTTGGAAATAGAGAGAACCCCCAACTTCTTGCAACTCCCTGAGTAAACGTCCAAATAAGAGACAAAGCTGTTTCCCCAAGAGTAGCATGCGAAACTTCTAGCCGGGAAAAACAGGGAGATTGGCAATTGTCTAGGACAGTATCTGCTTATTTGGATTTCGCCTAGCATGAGCCTTAAATCAACCAGCGTGCACTGGTTCAGCAGTTTGTATCCTTGCACTAGTATTTATTAGTTTATAGGAACCACTCTATCTCGGCTACATTAACCGCAATTAGGAATGCCATGAAGGAAGAAGTGTTGTTCTTTGCATTGCATTGTACTTTGAAAAACTGATTTTTTGGAAGAAAATGACTTTCCAGGAAGAATAAAAGACTATGACCATCCTCTGGATCTCTAATGTCTCCAATTCCACTAGCTCTCTGCCTCACACAGTATTTTGGCCATTCCTTTAACTTTAGATTTTCAGAGTAAGCTCTCAAGGACTCATTCCCTTCTTAGCAATTAGGATATGGTGCCATCAGGTAACGATAGATGCCTTAACTTACAGAGTCTTTAATAAATATTGAACAAATATTTTCTGCATGTGTACTACTTATAAGCTATAATTGAAGGAGCCAGTGTTGACTGTGATTTTTACAAATCAAAAGCAGAACATTTTTTTAAAAAGCTGTTTTTCTGTTTTGGAGCCTAACATGGCAAATTAAGTGTAAATGAAGCTGGTTTTGGCTGAAGATAATCTGAAACAATCTCGAGCGCTTAGGACTCCAATGCCTATGATTATGTCTGATGCTGGTTTGGGTGCTGTAGTAGGTTCTCCAGAAGAAATAGAACCAAGAGTAATATATATAGAGATAGATGTATAGATATCTTTACTAGATAAATTCCCACGAATCCTTTTTATAACTAGATGATATAATGTTGAAACAACAAATTACTTTTGCAGAACATAATTTTCCCTTACTGATGTTTTGTTTCAATTTAAATCTTAGTCAAATAGTTTAGTGCCCTGGCTGGATAATGCACTTAAAAGGCACTTTATCTGGTCTTATTGCTCAACTGGAGAGGGACAGTCCTTTTAGAGCTTGGTATGTAAGACAAATTAAACAAGTTTAAACTGGTGACAGTTCAGGTGAGACAGGGAAATAGGTTCCCTTTGTTTTTTCCCAAAGTCTTCTACTCAGTATCGCCACTCTCACTGTGGTTCAGGAAATAGAAATTCATTCCCATGAGAAATTCGGCCTCTGATTGCTCTTCTCAGGACTTGAATCCCTAGATGCCGTTGTTTCTCTTGTCTTGACTTTCATTCTCACTGGCATGCGAACATAATACTGACGTTCAAGGGGGACACACACGTGGGTTAACACCGCCTCTCACTAGTTCTTGATTTTGTCCAGGGCACCTACCCTGTTTAATTCTTAGTTTCCTCATCAGGAAGATGGAAATGATGATATTCTCTACTTAACAAAAGAGGTAATATATGGAAACTTCTCTGGTGCAAAGTAAGCATTCCATGAATATCACCTCTTGTATTAGTTCTTAACAATTCTTCCTCATGCGGTGCTAGGAGCTTGTTGGCAAAGGCAGCTGAGGCAGGAGCAGGAGAGCTGCTGGGGATAAACAGTGAGGCTTCTTCTGACAGAGAAGGACACAACAAAGACAGCGGCCAACGTGTAATAACTGCTTTTCAAAAACCCACAGCACTTGGTTTACAAGTGGGTGTACATCATTAGGAGGTAGGATATTCAGGGAACAAGAGGAAGGCTAATGGAACCTGAATGGCATGCATCGGTAGGAGATGGAATTGGGAGTAGTCAGAAGGCGTATTGTGTAAGTCCACACAGATCATGGCAAAGACTTAAAATTTTGTTCAAAGTATGAAGGAAAGCCATGGTGATGTAGAAATGTTGGGGTTTGGAGCTGACAGCCAAGAAACAATTCTTAAGATGTCTTTGGTGCAAAAAGGTGATTTTATTAAAGCATGGGGACAGGACCCGTGGGCAGAAAGGGCTGCAATGGGGTCCTGAGGAGTGGACCATGATATACTTTCAAGTTGGGAGGGGTTAGGGATAGTGTAAGTCTCTAGGGCATTATGGAAGCAAGGTTTCCAGGACCTTGAGGGGGCTAGCTATTGTTAGAAAAGGTCATTTATTACTGTCCAATAAAAACTTAGTCATGAGACCCTTCAGATGTAAATCAGTGGGCCATATGCTTGGAGGATGACTGCTAACATATATCTTAGGGTGTAGAGATAAAGGAAGTTTCCAAAGGAATTTTTATATGCTAAAGTAGACTTACAGGATCCTGGAGGATTGGGATAATGTTAGGCTAAAATTGCCTTTTGCCCTGAGCAAAATATTAACATCGAGGCAGCTGAGTTCCTATAGGAATGTCACTCTGCCTGTTTCAAGGACTTGTCCATGGGCTGTAAGTAGTAAGGAGATTTAATTTTTTCTTTTGCCTTTGTTTCCCACATCAATGGGATAGGTTTGAGGAGAATTCAGTTATGGACTGATTTACATTTTTAAAAAGATCTTTTCAAATCTTTTCATAGAGAATGGATTATGGAGGGAAAGATAGAAGCATAAAGACTAGAGAGGATGTTATGGCAGTGAACTGGGAGGGAAATTCTAACAACCTGTTTGGAGAGGTAGGGGTGGAGAGAGAGAACTAGTTGCAGTCATGGCGCTTACTGATGGTACTGCTGACAGGACTTCCTTTTTTTTTTCAAATTTTATTTTATTATGTTATGTTAGTCACCATACATTACATCATTAGTTTTTGATGTAGTGTTCCATGATTCATCTGACAGGACTTCCTGATGGATTAAACTAGGCTGTGAGAGAAATCAAGGGTGATGCTTAATTTTTGTTTATAGGAGGGTCATTAATTGAGATGGGGCAGAATGTGTGAGGATCAAACTTTGGGGGAGAGAGGTCAAGGGTTATGCTTTGGCCATGATGTGTATGAGACGCTAGACCATGACTTCAGCTAGGATTAGATATGGTTATAACGATAGCTTAAATGAGATGGACTTTTATTTTTCTCTATCACGGAAGTCTGGAGGTAGGTGATCCAAGGCTGGTGAAGCAGATCTGCTTCACGAGGTCCCTAGAATTTAAGGCTGTTTCCAGCCTTCTGGTCTGCCATCCCTTGGCCCTGGTCCTCATGAGCTGAGCTCGACTTTGCACAATTAGAAGCACGTTTTAGAAAACAAGGTGCAGGAAGGAGAACGGCATAGCAAAGGCATACGGCAGCCAGCTTATAAGGAACATTCCTGGTAGCTGGCAAGATACCTCACCTTATATCTTAGTGACTTAGATCAATCACACAGTCACAGCCAGCTGCAAGGAACTCTCAGAAATGGGGTTTTTATTCTGGGCCTCTTGTGTTCCAACTAAAAATTCTATTACCGAAGAGTAAGGGAAGAATGGGTATTAGGAGACCACAAATTTCTGCCATGCCTGGTTTGTTCTCTCCCTATTTCTCAGGACCTTCATGTCTCTAAATTTACTTGACAATTTAAGGCCTCATCTTATTTGACTTTTCAGCACATTCTATACTGTTGATCATTTCTTTCTCAATACACACCCTTCCTTTGGCTTCTGTGTCACAGTTTTCTTGTTTCTTGTCTTCTTCACGTTGTTTTTACTCTGCAGACTGCCCTCCTAACTCCAAAAGCAAGTTAAATGGCTCACAAAAGGGATACCAGGCCAAGTGCCAGCCTTTCTTGGGGTCGCTTCTCCAGGTCCACTGGCAGCTCCTCTTCTTGTCCTGAACCCTGTCCACTTGGCCCTAGCCCAAGACTAGTACCTGAGGATCTAACAGACTCCCAATAAGAAGGAAGGCGAATACGTTTCTCTCAAGTCCTAGCTGGATTTATCCATGGCTAAAAGATATTAGTGATTATGATCCCATGATTGCCCGTACAGCAGTGGGCTGTGTTTGCTGTGAGAGACACTGAATATCTCCCTGAGAGTCCCTCCTCAGACTGCTCATCGCTGAACTATACACCACTCCTGAGGGCCTCTAATTCCTTTCCCCAAATTGTCTTTGGAATTAAGCAAATTAAACAAATAGATGTTTCTAGAAAGTCTTTGTTAAACTACATGTGCTACCTGAGAAAGGGTGTGAAAGTCCGTGGGCGCTTGTAAGTCAAAACATGTGATTCATTTTGGCTCCTTTTGAGTCCCTGACACCCTGTGAAATCGTGTCACAGGGCAGGGGTAGCTCAAAGTAATGTCCCAGTAAAGGGATGGTGTTGAAAGTTTCTTGTTTCCCATCCACGGTAGCAGTACTCATTACAAAACATCTCATCACCAAGATCAGAATCCTGTTTCAAAAAGGAAGTTGGGTAGTTGTCGGCAGTGCAAATCAACTTTCAAGTGTAATAAGCAATTCAAGACAGGCTCTGTTGATGGAAAGTAACTACCTTAGAGCCTGATTTAGTTTGGTCCTTCATGAGTCATGAACTCATTTTCTTGGCTACTTCGTGGAATCCAGTTTTTCCTCTTCTCGGCTCTACTTCTCAGGGGGTGATGGTTCCCATCACTACTAAAAGCAGGAGATCTTCTGCCAGTGGCCACTGAGGGCATGACTTCCAATGCCAACCAGTAATTCTGCATGTCTCTTATGACTGAAGCCAAGAGCATTGATGTCCGTGTAAGGGGGTATCTTTCGAAGCCAGCAGCCCTGTCTCTGGCCATTGTTTAAACTTCTATCCCCAGTGCAGCAGCTGTGTTTTGCTTTCAGATAGTTTGCTGAACAGTTCTACTCTTTTCTTCTTTGTGGCTTCCTCACGCTACAGTTCAGAGAAATCTGTGAGGACTGGATAGGAATGCAATTCATTTCGTTATTCAATAAATATTTACTCAACACCTGCCATGTACTCACACTGTTCTAGGTTTTATCCACATCAGTGGATAAAATAGATGAAGTCCTTGCTCCCATGGAGCTTATATTCTTGTCTGTGGTGTGGGAGAAGACAATAAAGATATGACAAACATGAAGCCCAGTGTCAATTCCCCTTTTTCCTTTAGAAACTTTTTCATTGTTCTTGAATGAAACTTGTGAGCCTTGATGCTTTTTTCTCTAAAAAATTTATTTTTCAAGATGTCCTGGGCCCTTCATATCAATAGACTCACGATGATTCACTCCATTTGACTTCTGGGATAAACATAGGATAAGTAAGATTGGGACCTTTGCTACTTCACAAACAAAGCGAGGGTTTGAAAACAAAGAAGCCTGCTGACGATCTCACACGTTATAGAACACATAAACCTCACCCAAGATAAAGTATCAGGTCAACTTGCCCATTTGAAGATGAAAAGATTTTAATTTCCCCAACATAATCTGCAACCTAGAGAAGACCTAGCTGTTTGTTGCTCCATCAACCTCAGCTGTGGTTTTGGAGATCTCCGTGGGGATACATTGCAAAGTTGCCTTACGTGTGCAGTTTGACACGGAGCCTTTCAAAGACATTTCGTGATGGAGCATAGCTGATGTTTTTATTTTTTTAAAGATTTTATTTATTTATTTGACAGAGAGAGAGAGAGAAAGAGAGCACACAAGCAGGGGGAGCTGCAGGCAGAGGGAGAGGGAGAAGCAGGCTCCCAGCTGAGCAAAGAGCCCCATGCAGGGCTCGATCCCAGGACCCTTGGATGATGACCTGAGCCGAAGACAGACACTTAACCATCTGAGCCACCCAGGCACCCCGCAGTTGATGTTTTTAGAAGCCCAAGTTGATGAGGCAACATCATTCATGTCACAGACATCTGAGTGAGCATCTTCTAATGTGAAACTGTCTGGAGCAGAGTACACGTGCCAACAGGGTCTGCAGATGTCAGGAAACAGTCTCTATAAGATGTCTCAGGCCAGTTCAGACATGCCAACACTTGTTAACGCTTGCTTGGCTATCGAAGCTCTCCTTGTGGTTTCAAGGGTGCAGACTAGGAAGTCGTCCACCGAGAGGGGTGCCTTGAATGAACAGGCCCCTTGATGTCTGTTAGCAAAGTCTAGGGGCTACCATTGCCTCTCATATTATCTGGGTTAAAGCAATTTATATTGTTGACAAGAACGTGAAGCCTCAGGGTGGTATCAGATTTATAAAGGGCAGGGCATGGTGTCGGTGCCCTGAAATCTTGTACTCTCAAGTGTCTCTGTGCTTGATCAAAACTCAGTAAAGATAGGGCAGTTTCTCACAAAGGCATTTACTGGTGGGGTTAAGGCCTTCATACTTGGAAATTATTGAACCACAGTTTGATGTTGCTGAAAGTTAACAATTTGCAGGGCATGTTCCTAGAAAGCCAAGCCTCTCCAGGTCATTCAGTGATTCATTCCACAAGTATTCATTGTGTGTCTACTATGTGCCAGGTACTATTCTAGGTATCGGGGATGATACTGACAAACATCTTTGCCCCTCATGGTATCTACATTCTAGCTGGGAAGTCTAAGGCTGACTTACCCATTAGACGAAGTAAACACAGTGCCTAAGGCCTTTAATTTTAACTTCTTTTAAAATCAGAAGAAAAAGAATACAAAATAATGAATGGAGTCAGACTATATTTGTCTTTATATCAATATGGTCATCATATAAATTTTTTAATTGTGTGTGTGTGTGTGTGTGTGTAAGAAGGGGGGCTCACACAAGCAAAAATGCCTCGGATCCATGAAAGTCATATGCAGCCTACGGGGAGACAGACAATAACCAAGATTTTAAAAATAAAATATATGGTATATTAGAAAAAAATAAGAAAGTGGGAATTAAAAGTGTTAGGGAAAAGGGAGCTCAAATTTTACACAGGGTGTTTCAGAAGCAAAGTTTTCTGAGCAAGTGCCATTTGAGTAGACCTGAAAGAGGTGAGGGAGGTGTTTGACACCTTGTATGGAGATTATTCTTGGAAGAGGGAGCAGCAAGGGCCGAGGCCTGGAGGTGAGAAGATGCTTGATATCTGAATGACAGCGAGGGGGCCAGTATGGCTAGAGGGCAAGTACACAGAGAAAAACAAACAGGAGAGGAGTAAAAGAAGTCAAAGAGGTGGCTAAAGGTCAGATCCTGTGGGGTTTATGTAAGGTGATAGAATGAACTCTGACTTATATATTGACCTGATTTATACGTCAAAGGGATCTTTTTATGTCTTCAACATCTAACTCCGCACTTGGCTTTCAATAAATATTTTTCAGTTGAATTTTTCAGTTTCTGCTTGTCAGAAAGGGACAGCAAAAAACCCCCTATGGAAGTGCCATGCACCGTTCTTTCCAAAGTACTCTCCGAGGAAGTGTTAAACCTTCTTGTTCTTCACTCATAACTCCCTGAAGAGCATTTCCTTTAGAGCATTTATTTTGGTTTGCAGTTCCGTGTTTATTTGGATGATTATTTAAGGTCTAGTTTGCCATCTAAGCCACATGAGGGTAGAAACCATATTTATTCTAATCTCCTTTCCCCTAGCATCTAGCACAGTGTGTAGAATATAATAGTTACTCTATTACTCTATGCTGAACAAAAAAGGAAGAGAAAATAATTATTTGTATCAAGTTCGTTTTATTTGGATTTACCTATTGAATAAACTCTCCTGGCCTCTAAAAATCTACTTTTGAATCTAATGAGGGGAAATCTGAAGACTTGACCTAATCTTTGATGTCAACTGGTAGTATTAAGCTGATAATCCTTCCATCTGCCCATCACAATCATCGACAGTCCACATGGCACTCTTCTTACCGAGTTGGTATGCAACCTCACATAACCTTCCCCACACACTGTCTCAGGTGCCCACTACCACATGCTCTGATTGGCACTCACGATAAAACCCATCTGCTATCCTTCATCTCAATCAAGCCAAATGACCTCAAGTCAACTTCTCGCCCCCAGTGGGCTGAATCCACAAATTTAATCTGACATTTATGGGCATTATATCTGCAAAGTCAATGTGACTAATTAGCACCCGCTTCTAGTACCCTTTGTCCATCAACTCTTTGCTGTTCTCGCTGAAAGGAAGGTCTTTGCTATCATTGGACCAGCTTGAACTTAGTAGTTGATCTGTGATGCTACTGCAGCAGATGTTTCTCCAAATAAAACTCATTGCTCAGTGAAGTGTTCTTCTGGGTCTCGCTTTTGCAATTCAGAATTTCTATTGGGTCCTAAAATGTCATTACATTTCCTGAAAACTGTGCTTTCTGAGCTTTTTCTATTTTCTCTAATACCATGATTTTATATACCGTTCATTTTCAGGAGTTTTGGATTCAGTGTAGCAAGGGTAGTATAGGTCCATTGCAACCCCCAGTCACAGGATCCCTTCTAGTCTCCTCTCATTCCCAACAATTCCAATTCCGCGAAAGCAAGGACCCAAACTTAGAATTTGAGAGGGAGAATTTGAGTGTTCTGCAGTGCAAGCTCTGAGGGACTGGGAGAATCTGATTTGAAAGGCATGATGGGTAGACGATGTTAGTGACGCTTTAGGACTCTGGACAGACAAAACACGGCATGACACACCAAGTTCTGGATGAATGTGTGGTTGTTGTTATTGCTATTTTGACTGCTACTGATTATACATTTACTTTGTATTTAATGATTGTATATATTTTATTATTCAGTCCCTTATCAATCCTATGATATGGATATTATTATTTTATCTCACTTTACTGATGAGGAAACTGGACAATGAAAAGTTAGGTACTTTCACAGAGTTGCTTAGTGAGCAAATAGTATAACCAGGATGTGAACCCAGACCTCACAATTTGTGCTCTTAACTATTTCCCTCGGGCCTTGCTACTGAAGTGCACTTAGAGTGTAGAATGGGGAAGACCAGAAAGACACCAGAAATCCTACTTCCTTATTCTTTTTTTTTTTTTAAAGATTTATTTATTTATTTGAGAGAGTGAGAATGAGAGAGAGTACATGAGAGGGGGGAGGGTCAGAGGGAGAAGCACGCTCCTCGCTGAGCAGAGAGCCCGATGCGGGACTCGATCCTGGGACTCCAGGATCATGACCTGAGCCGAAGGCAGTTGCTTAACCAACTGAGCCACCCAGGCGCCCACCTACTTCCTTATTCTTGTCTGGGGCTGGTCCTACACCTTCCCCAGACAAATGGGGAGGAATTGAACTATCTTGATTACTGTTGTTTCTACTACCTGGACAGTGCCTCACAAACAAGCGCTAAACAAATATTTGTGGAAGAAATAAATGACTTAGAATCAGAGGTTCAAAGCTACCCTCACACAGTTCTTTGTTTCTAGCACAAATCTTTCCAAAAGATTTGTTTTTTTATTTTTTAACAGCTTTTTAAAAAAGATTTAATTCTTTTTTTTTTAACTTTAAGTAATCTCTACACCCAATGCAGGGCTTGAATTTACAACCCCAAGATGAGTTGCATGCTCTACCAACTTAGCCAGCCAGGCGTGCCTCCAAAAGATTTTAAGTGAAGACTTTGATGAGGTTGTTTTAGAAAGAAGAAATGGCATTCAGTGGTTAGCTGTGGTTCTTTTAGATCACACTGCTCAGGGCAGATTCCTTGCTGTGAGCACTGCCTGAGAGCCCCTGTTTATCAACTTGCTAAGTGACCCCGTGGTCTTCATCGGAAATACTGCTCCTTGCTTTCTATTCTAAACTTCAGCATAACACACTGATGATGACTAAACAGGTGTTAGTTTTCACCCTAGAGGAGTCTGCATTTCACTGATGAGCAGGAGAATTCCTATGAATAGGGTTGAGGCAGATCCTCACATTGTGCTCTCTATCAGGTGAATCACAAGGCCATTGTGGAACTCATTGCCCACCCGAGCTCCCAGGCATTTAGAAAATGTCCTTCATACCATTAGTTAGAGGACCTATCTGTATCTAATTACTTCCTGGTTTTGACACAGATGAACTGAACTACCAAAATCTCCTCTCATGAGCATAGATTATCTTCTAATGTTTCAGGTAGTTCTGCTGATAGGTGATAATTTAAATAAGCCTCCTAAAAACAGTGATCGTGTCTAAACTTTTAAGCTCTGTGTTGAATGAAACAGCCATCTCATCATCCCTCATATCAGTTTACCACCAGGTAAATATTTAGTTCAAATGACAAACAGCTCTGTATTGTACTGTTGAAAATTTTACTTGTAGCTAAGCCCAAATCTCCGATTGTCCTCTTCCCATTGCCCTGTCCTTGATGGAACTCCTTCTGAGCTTCCCTTTAGTTTCCAAAAAAGTCCCCTAGAGCAGTGGTTCTTAACTGGGTGCAATTTTTCCACCAGGGGATATTTTGCAATATCTGTAGACATTTTTGTTTGTTATGATTGGGAGGATGCTACTGGAATCTACTGGTAGAAAGTAAAGATGCTGCTAAACATCCTGCAATGTAGAGGACACCACACACACACACACACACACACACACGCACATGTGCACGCACGCACACACACACGCACACACACACAATGATCCCTCCTAAGACATCAACCGTGCTGCTGCTGGGAAACCCTGCTCTACGGTATGAGGAATATTAATATCCTGGTGGTCCTAGTGACCACCATAGAGACATCTCTTATCTATATTTATTGAATTTAATTGTATTGACATGAAAACAGCAAACCTGATATTTGTAAATAGGTAGAGGAAAACGAGCAATTCACAGAAATTATTAAGATTAATTATTAAGTGACGATGCTGGGCTAGGCATTATGTCCTTACAACTCCATGAAAAAAGTATTGCTCTTTTCTCCATTTTACAGAATGGAAGTGAAGTTCAGAGAGAAGTTAATAAACACGCTTAAGGTCACATAGATTGAAAAAAAAAACAGAGCCAGTATTTGAATCCTAGTATGACTCCAGAGTTCATATTCTTTCCACGACAGCTTCAGAATGATCCTTTCCCATTGGGAAGAAAAGCACAGAAATAGAATTCTCGAATGAATCCTCATTCCCTGAAATTCCTACTTCACAGCCAAGAGGCATATGAATCCATCCCCTGACCTGCTTTCTCCCATCTGCCTCCCAGTGCAGCCTCCTGCACAGGAGGAGACTGGTACAAAGTGGGGACACCCACACTGGCGTTGTGATCTTAACTATTTCTTTTTTTTTATTATGTTCTGTTAGTCAGCATACAATACATCATTAGTTTTTGTGTGATCTTAACCCTTTATGCAGCACTTTGAAATCTTCCTCTTATTTATCCCTTTCGGTAATCCTCTGAAATAGGCAGTACAAACATTTTCATGCTCCTTTTAGGCAGGAGAAAACTCAGGTTTGATAAGGTAGATTGCCAAAGGACATCTGTCTTGTAAGGAGCAGAGAAAGAATCCAGATTTTGACTTCTCGCTTGCGCATTTTTCTTGTGCTTTGTGCTGGAACTGCCTCACTGAGCCTCCCTTTTAACCATCTCCTCACTTGTTCATGAATAATTTTGTGGCCTTTATTCCAGAAAAAGTCCAAGGCTGCCATTGCAATATACCATGATTGAGCTGGTGGCCTTTGTTTCAGTTTTCTCAACTACTTCATATTGTGGGGTGACGATTAGCCAAGCCCCTCCCTGCCCCTTCTCAGAACATCTGTACAGCTATGTCTAAATATGTACATAAAACTTTTGATTCACTTTAAAATTGTACCATAAGAATGCATACTCTTTTACAGTGTTATAAATATGTTTCTTCCAATTTTTCCAGGACTGGGCAGTCATAATCAATACTCCAGGGAGGTCTCTCTCTTCTCCTTAAACTGAAATTGTGCTTCTTGTGCTGTGGGGTCTTGAGGATGCTGGAGCTGATTAACTTCCTTCTTTGGTGCCCACCCAGGAACAAAAGATCTTATAAGATTGGCTATTTGGGGTGCCTGGGTGGCTCAGTCAGTTAAGCATCTGCCTTCGGCTCAGGTCATGATCCCAGGGTCCTGGGATCAAGCCCCACATCGGGCTCCCTGCTCAGTGGGAAGCCTGCCTCTCCCTCTCCCACTCCCCCCTGCTTGTGTTCCCTCTCTCACTGTGTCTCTCTCTGTCAAATAAATAAATAAAATCTTTAAAAAAAAAAGATTGGCTATTTGACCAATTTCATTGAAATTCTCATCCACTTCCTACACGAATGTAAATTCCAGCAGAGTAATGTAAAGAAATAAACCATTACTAATGCTAGATAAAAATATGGGTGACTATTCATTTGATTTCTAGATCAAGAAAAATTTTATATGCGCAGAAGCAATGAAAGAATTCTCAAAGGAGTAGAGCACCAAGGTTGAGAACCAAAGCTTGGAAAATTTTCCTTCCCAAAAGTTGTAAATAAAATTAAAAGGCAGCCATGGAAGTAGAGACTGGAAGGGATGGGGGCTTCGGAGATGCTGCTCGTGGTCTGTTTCTTGGTCTTGGGCTGGTTACATGGTGAATACACTTCTCGTTAAGTGGTACACTTAATTTTATATTCATATGTATGTGTATATATATCAACAAAAAGTCAAAGACAGAGAAAGGCAAAAGTAAACTTGTATATTTCATGAGTATGACTAACATAAATGCAAAATAATAATGAAACTCAAACAATCCAGAAGAAAATTGACCAGAGAAATAGAAATAATTAATGAACAAAAAAACATTTAAAATATTTTTAATAATAAAAGCAATGCATGTATATGATAAAAAAACTTTCAACAATACAGAATAATATAGAATAAAAATTAAGATTACTTCATTCTTCCTTGACTCAGTCTTGCTCCTCTGGAGGAAATCACTATTAACAGTTTCTTTTTCATCCTTCCAGAAATTTTCTATGTTTAGTATAAATGGAATTACACTATGACAGTGCTCATAATATTATCCTTCCAGAAAATTTCTATTAATAAACATACATATATATTTAAAGCAAATGAAATCATTCTGCACCGCATATCCATTTTTGCTTTGTTTTGTTTTGTTTCACTGAACAATGTCTCCTGGAGATCTTTCTTTATTAGTACATGAAAATCTACTTCATTGTTTTTCATGGCTTTGCATTATTCCATTGTACCATGATTTACTTAACTATTTCTCTATTGGACATTGAGGCTGGTTTGTGTGTGATCGTGCACATGTGCATGTGATTATAAGTGATGTTGCAATTAAATTTTCTATAATTATTTTGGGACATTTGTTTAAACAATTGTCAGAAAATTCTTAGAAATGGAACTACGGAGTCAAATGCATAGTATTTTTTAAGTTTTGTGAAGTAGTTCCAAATTGTTCTTCAAGGAGTTTGCTCCATAATATAGGTTTGTGTAAGGTATATATATGACTGTGCTTGCTGTCTCCCTATACCTTTCCCAACACTAGGTATTATCAGTCTTATTAATCCTTGACAATCTAATTGGTTTAAATGGCTTTTACTTTTATTTTTTATAGAGACTTCATTTTTTTAGAGAACTTTTAAGTTTACAATAAAATTAAGAGGAAGATACAGAGATTTCCTCCTGCCCCCACACATGCATAGCTTCCCCCATTATTAACATCCCTCACCAGAATGGTACATTTTTCTTTTTAACCAAGGATGAACCTACACTGACAAATCATAGTCACTCAAAACTCGTGGTTTGCTTTAGGGTTTGCTCTTGTATATTTATAGGTTTGGGCAAATGTATAATGACATAATCATAATCACAATATCATAATATCATAATCATAATATCATATGAATTTGACAATTCATCCTTCCCCCACCCCCAACCCCACTCTTGCCAACCATGGATATTTTTATTCTTCATAGTTTTGCCTTTTTCAGAATGTCATATAGTATCAGAATCATACAGTATGTAGTCTTTTGAGGTAGGTTTCTTTTACTTAGTAATATGCATTTTAGGTTCCTCCATGTCTTTTCATGACTTAGTAGCTCATTTCTTTTTTAGAACAGAATAACATAAAAAAAAAAGAACAGAATAACATTTCATTGTTTGAATGTACCAATATTTATTTATCCATTCTTCTACTGAAGGACATTTTGGTTATTCCAAGGTTTGACAATTATGAAAGATGTTTCTATAAACATCTGTGTGCAGGGGTTTGTTGGTCAGAAGTTTTTAATTCCTTTGGCTTATTAAATACTGAGAAGTACAGTTGCTGAATCATATGATAAGAGTATATTTAGTTTTGTAAGAAATTGCCAAACTGGGACACCTGGGTCGCTCAGTTGGTTAAGCGTCTGACCTTGGCTCAGGTCATGATCTCAGGGTCCTGGGATCAAGCCCCACCTTGGGCTCCATGCTCAGTGGGGAGTCTGCTTATTCTTCTCCCTCTGCCTCTCCCTCCGCTCATGCTCTCTCTTTCTCTCAAATAAATACATGAAATTAAAAAAAATTAGAAATTGCCAAACTGTCTTCCAGATTGGCTGTAACTTTTTTTTTTTTTGCATTCCCAGAAGGTGTGAGTGAGAGTTCCTGTTGCTCCACAAGCATTTGTTTTGTAAGTGTTCTGGATTTTGGCTATTCTAATTGATTTACAGTGATAACTCATTGTTTTGATTTGCATTTCCTTGATGATATATGATGTGGAACATCTTACCCATGCTTGTATGCCATCTATATATCTCTTTGATGAGGTATCTGTTAAGACCTTTGGCCCATGTTTTTAATTGGGTTGTTTGTTTTATTACAGTTGAGTTGTAAGACTTCTTTGAATATCTTAGATACCACTCCTTTATGAGATAGATTTTTTGCAAATATTTTCTCCTACTCTATGGCTTATCTTCTCATTCTCTTAACACTGCTTTTCACAGAGCAGAAGTTTTTGATTTTAATGTTGTCTAGCCTATTAATTACGTTTTTCCTGGATCATGCTTTTGGTCTTGTATCCAAGAAGTCATCTCAATATCCAAAGTTATCTAGGTTTTGTCCTATGTTATCTTCCAGGACTTTTATAGTTTTGCATTTTACATTTAGTTTTGTGATCCTTTCTGACTTAATATTTGTGAAGGGTATAAGGTCTGTGTCTAGGTTAATTTCTTTGCATGTAGATGTCCAGCTGTTCTAGTACCATTTATTGAAGAGAATATCTTTGCTCCATTGTATTCCCTTTGTTCCTTTGTTATGATCAGTTGACTATATTTATGTGGATCTATTTCTGGGCTCTTAATCTGTCCCATTGATCTATTTGTCTAATCTTTTGTCAATACACACTGTCATAATTACTCAGCTTAATAGTAAGTCTTAAAGTTGGTAGTCTCTATTCTTCAACTTTGTTCTCTGTCAGTATTGTTTTGGCTATTCTGGTCTTTTGCCTCTCCATATGATTTTTTGAATCCGTTTGCCCATATCTACAAAATAATGTGGTGGGATTATGATTGGGATTGCACTGAATCTATAGATAATTGGGAAGAACGGACATCATGACAATATTGAGTCTCCCTATCCATGAATATGGATTCTCTCTCCACTTATTTAGTTCTTCTTTGACTGTGCATCAAAATTTTGTAGTTTTCATCATATAGATCTTGTACATACTTTGTTAGATTTATACTTAAGTATTTCATTCTGGGGGTGCTAATGTAAATGGTATTTTATTTTTACTTTGTATATAGGAAAGTAATTGACTTTTGTATATTAACCTTGTGTCCTGCAACCATGCTACACTCACTTATTTGTTCCTGGAGTTTTCTTTTGTCAATTCTTTCAGATTTTCTATATAGATAATCATGTCACTTGCTAACAAAGACAGTTTTATGTTTTCTTTCTTAATCTGTATACATTTTATTTCCTTTTCTTTTCTTACTGAATTAGCTATGACTTCCAGTGCAATGTTGAAAAGCAATGGTTAGAGGACATCCTCGGCTTCTACATGATCTTAGTGAGAAAGCTTTGAGTTTCTCACCATAAAGTATGTTAACTGTAGGTATTCCTTATTAAGTTGAGGAAGTCCCTCTCTATTACTAGTTTACAGAATGTTTTTCTCATAAAAGGATATTGGACTTTGTCAAATGCTTTTCCTGTGTGTATTGATATGATTATATGATTTTTCTTTTTCAGCCTGTGATGTGATGGAGTACATTAGTCAAGTTTCAAGTGTTGAACCAGTCTTGCATACCTGGAATAAATCTCACTTGATCACGGTATATAATTCTCTTTTGGATTTGGTTTGCTAATGTTAGGTTGAGGATTTTGCATCTATGTTCGTGGCAGCTTTTTATTTTAAGTTTTATTTCTGCAATTATATGTGAAGTTGAGCATTTATGAAGAAATATTAAACCTCAGAACCTCAACAAAGTAAGGAGGGCATCCATGCTTGGGTGGGGTGGGGGAAGAAGGAAATGACAGTATTGAAGTCTGAGTGGGGAAGTCATTGACTATGGGTAGTATTTAAAGCCAAAGAGATGGATCACAATGCCATGTGAGAAAGAAAGAAGAGAGAAAAGGACTGAGGATGGAACTAGAGAGCCTGTTTCTAACTCTAGTTTTGACCTGACCACAGCCTCTTTGAAACCAAGACATCCATTTTTTTCTTTATCCTCAGAGAAGATCTCCCACTCCCCAAATTTTCTGACAAATGACTTGTCAACAATGCTTGGGGTTTTTTCATAGTGTGATGGTTATTTTTATGTGTCAATTTGACTGGGCTAAGGAATGTTGGTAAATTGTTATTTCTGGGTGTGTCTTTGAGGGTATCTCTGGAAGAGATTAGCATTTGAATTGGTAGACTGAGTAAAGATTGCCCTCACCAAAGCAGATGGGCATCATCCAATCCACTGAGGACCTGAATAGAACAAAAAGGTAGAGGAAGGGAAAATTTGTTCTATGTTTGTGCTGGGATGTACATCTTCTCTTATGCTCAGACATTGTTGCTCCTGATTCTCAAGTCTTGCACTTATACCCAGATTTATACCATCATCTTACCCCCATCCCATTCTTAGGCTTTTGGACTCAGACTGAAACTTAAACCATCAGCTCCCCTGGTTCTGAGGCCTTTGGACTCTGACTGAAATTCACCACTGGCTTTTCTCCTTCTCCAGCT